>NC_048310.1:26999372-27054011 GCF_013100865.1 Trachemys scripta elegans | reverse complement strand
CCGGGGGGAGGGCGGCGAGCCCCGGCCGTGGCCCTGCTCTCCCCGGCGGCCGGAGCCGGAGCACCGCGCCACCCCCCTCCAGGTGCCGCCCCAAGCACAAGCTTGGTGGGCTGGTGCCTGGAGCCGGCCCTGCTCCTGACTTGTAAGACACAGCCAGCCCTAGGGATATAAGAAACAGAGACTCCATTTTTATCCTTCATCTTTGGAGACAAAGCAACCAAGCAATTTGAACTCTGTGATGGATCCTGGCCAGGCTGGTCAGTAAACAGCAGGGAAGGAGATTAGTCAGAGGTTCGTGCATAGACCTGGTAACTTGCTAGATTTGACTTTTAGATATGTTTTCACTTTTATTTTCCTGTATCCATCTCTACCGTTATCTCTTTTTATTTATTTATTTATTGGTACCATGCTCTTTTGTTAATAAACTTGTTTTACTTTTACTATAAACCAACTGAGTGCTGTATTTGAATGGACTGGTATATTTACCCTAATTAAATTAATAAGATGTGATGTACTGACTCTTTAACAGAGCAGTGAACTTAATATCTTCTGTGAATGCATAGTGGTAAGGTCTGTGAATTGCAAAGAAATATGTCTGAGGAGCTTGGGGGCTGGAGTCCACTGATTGTTATCTGCTAGGCAAGGGAGAGACTTGAAGATTTTGCTGGTGAGGAAGACAGACTGGCATGGTAGGTTGCTGATAGTCTAATAGCCAGTAAAACTCACCTTTGCTGAGG
The DNA here is from genome assembly GCF_013100865.1 of Trachemys scripta elegans. Lineage (NCBI taxonomy): Eukaryota > Metazoa > Chordata > Testudines > Emydidae > Trachemys > Trachemys scripta. The sequence continues at coordinate 27,053,274 of NC_048310.1, read as the reverse complement.
CAGAGAGGTAACACAGTGGCTCACAGCTCTGGGTACCCCCAGCATCATGTTATAGGGTGCCATCTTAGTAGATAATTAAAAATGTGGGTATAATTAGACCCCCTCCCTCAAGTTATCCTTCATAATTTTGATGCATTTGGTTCATACTGGGAGGGGCTAGCAACAGCTGTTATGTGTTAAGTGCACCATTACATTACTGGAAAAACCAATTCAACATTTTGCATGTTAACAAGACCCACCACGTTATATATCTAGACCCATGAATGCCCTGCCAAGCATTTCATAAATGAACTATTAAAAGAGCGAGTAAGGGAAGGATATAGGCATCTCTTATAAGCAAGGGGAAAAATCAAATTGTGGGCTTTACAAAGTTGCCCAGGAAATTCCTAGCAAAGAGCTTTTTAAGAACAGTCTAGCAATGAAATTCTTCAGAAAACTACAATATTCCGTGTACAGTTGGAGGAAGGGGTTTGTGGATGAAAACTGTAAAACTCATTAGTAGGACCCTACCAAATTCATGGCCATGGAAAAACGCGTCACGGACTGTGAAATCTTGTCTCCCCCTGTGAAAACTAGTCTTTTGTGTGCTTTTACTCTGTACTATACAGATTTCACAGGGGGAAACCAGCGTTTCTCAAATTGGGAGTCCTGACCCAAAAGGGAGTTGCAGGGGGGTCACAAAGTTATTTTAGGGGGTCGCAGTATTGCCACCCTTACTTCTGTGCTGACTTCAGAGCTGGGTGGCATACCATACCATGCTACCCTTACTTCTGTGCTGCTCCTCGCAGCGGCTCTGCTCTCCGAGCTGGGCTCCTGGCCAGCAGCCGCCATGCTCCAGCTACTCAGCTCGGAAGGCAGCGCTGCCGCCAACAGCAGTGCAGAAGTAAGAGTAGCAATACCGCAACCCCCCCTACAATAACCTTGTGACCCTCCCACAACTCCTTTTGGGGTCAGGACCCCTACAATTACAACACTGTGAAATTTCAGATTTAAATCATGAAATTTACTATTTTTAAAATCCTATGATCATGAAATTGACCAAAATGAACCCTGAATTTGGTAGGCGCCTATTCATTAACGATCAACTGCCACATGAAGAAATTCATCAAGAGATGATATCAGATTATATCTCTTCACAAAAAGGTAACACATCTTTGCCCTAGACCCGGGGTCTCAAACTCCCGGCCCGCAGGCTGTCTGTGGCCCGCAAGCCTCCCCAATGTGGCCCGCGGGCCTCCAGCAGTTTTGGAACCTGGTCTCTCCTTTGACCCCACCTGCCACCTGCAGGCGCTCCCCCATCAGGGGCCCTGGCAGCACAGCAGAGCTGAGCGGCATCTGCCTGCTTGCTCCAGTGGCTGTGCCTCCACGCGCTGCCTCTGCCCTGAGTGCCCCTGTGGCCAATGGGACCCTGTGGGGGCGGTGCCTGGGGGCAGAAGCACACAGAGGCCCCCTGGCCCGCCCCACCTTGAAGCCCCAGGTAAGCACCGCACCACCGACCCCCCTCCCAGAACCTGCACCCCCACCCCCTCCCCACATACCCCCTCACACCCCCAAACGCCCTCCCAGAGCCTGAACCTGGTCCCCACACCCCCTCACACCCCCAAGCTCCCTCCCAGAGCCTGCACCCCCTCCCCACACACCCTCAACCCCCAAACTCCCTCCTAGAGCCTGCACCCCGCACATCCCCAGCCCCCAAACTCCATCCCAGAGCCTGCACTCCAGACCCCCTCCCCCACCCAAACCCCAACCTCTCACTCCTTCTGTACCCAAACTCCCTCCCATAGCCTGCACCCCAATCTCCTACTCCAGACCTCCTCCCCCAACCAAACTCCGTCCCAGACCCTTAGGCAGGTGGGGGGGCGGGGTTTTGGGGGGCAGGTTCTGGGCGGCATGAGTGACATTGGCCCGCTGGGAGGATTTGAGGACTGGCACTGGCCCTAAGGTAAATTGAGTTTGAGACCCCTGCCCTAGACTCTTCTGTGGACATGCATGAGGCTGGTATTGGAATGGAGATCCTTAATGCAGATTTACTGGAAGGGGGGAAAAAAGACCTACATGAAGCTGACAGAGTTGAGAAGTTTGATGTGCCACAGAAGCAAACTGATGTGCTACTTGGCAAAGGATAGCTCTCAATTTTAGTTGACCCATTTCCATTTTAGGAAAGGAAGGTAGAACAATACTTAAGAGACCTACAAAAGTCTACACCTTGGGAAATCTTGACTCCACTGAAATTAGTGGCAAAACTCCCATATTTTCTTGAAAAGAAAGCTATTTCCTGGTTAACTGAAGGGTAGGAACTGGAGTCATTTTTCCCCGTCTGCTATCTAACATCTTTAGCATAGAACAGCTGCTAAATCAAGCATCACTAATTAGTGATTCAACTATAGAGTGCTGTAGTGTACTCTGACCCCATATTGCTACTATCATTATCACTTCTGAAAGGGTGTCATTTTTCTTTATAACTTTTAGGTTTAATGTCTTTGGATCATGCAATTTCCCAAAAATGAGAGCGAAGTCATGCCAAACACCTCTACGGGTGTTTCTGTATCATTAGATGATGGTGTCATTTACAGTCTTTTCAGAAGACATTTGCCACCTTAACCTTGTGAGGTCAATTGTTATCAGTTTAAAACTCTCAGTGATCAAGCTTAAAATTCACAGGTGATAACCGTTAAGCCAAAGCATGAGCATTCTGCTTGAGTTATCATATCAGCTTCTTGTTTGCTGTCTCACAGAAAGTTAGTACCATGGTGATATTGATAGGTTACTTTATAAAATTCTCTGCCTGATCCTTCTAAAAGGGAGGAGGGAGATTTGGAAAGAGTGGCCACAGGTGTCCAAAAGGCTGCCCAGCACTGGGAAGTGTTACTTTACTTTCTATCCAGAGGCTTGGCTGGCCACTCACAGAGCTCTGGCTCTTCACAGACAGTCCCCCAGCCTTGCTCAGCAGCAAAAAGAGCAATTTTCCTTTCAAATATCTGCTGCATGCTTCATCAGCAGGCCTTGATATGGAATTTGCACTCATGCCATCAGGAGCACCGCCAGCTTTTCTGCCGCCCTAGGCGGCGGAAGGTCCCGCCCCGAAATGCTGCCCCCAACAGAGGCAGCGGAAGGTCCCGCTGCCAAAGTACCGCCGCGGTCACTGCACCCCAAATTGTAGTGCCCTAGGCAACTGCCTCAGTCACCTAATGGGTTGCGCTGGCCCTGCATGCCATACACACAGCCACTTTCTTGTCCCTAGTATGCCCCTGTTCTACTCTGTACATAAGCTCCAATATGAGTGTGGAATGGAATTCTATGCATAATATGGATGTAATGCTAATGCACTTGGGGCCTGATCTGAAGTCAATGGAAAGATTTAAGTGTATATGAATACACCTCAGCAAGTACACTATTTCCCTTCCTCACCGTGCAATGGCTCCTAGGAACAAGTTCTTGTTTACTAAACTAGATCACACTCTTCTATGACACTGAATTCACTAACTTCGTATTTTAGTGGTGTGGCAATACACAAATCAAGATATACAGATAGTGACATACTGTATTTTCTGGCGTATAAGACTACTTTTTAACCCAGGAAAATCTTCTCAAAAGTCGGGGGTCGTCTTATACGCCGGGTGTCGTCTTATAGGGTGGGTGCTGAAACTTCCGAGCCGGACTGGAGAATCTGCGGTCGCCGCATATGGTGGGGGGAGCTCAAAAATGGACGCGGCCACATCCCCGCCCGATGACGAGGTGAGGGGGCGCCTCACTGGGAAGGTGTAAGTGAAGGGCGGAGCAAGCTGCAGGCGTCCGGGATGCCCGGGGTATGGAAAAAAGAGATAGAGCGGCGCTGTGCCCAGAAAAACACGCCTCTTTCACCCGTCTGGCCCGCCCTTGTATCCTATTACCGTACCTCCTTCTCTGCCTCTCAGATCTCGCTCCTGAGGACTGCAGTGAAGCGGCGCAGGCGCGCATGTGCGAGATCTGAGAGGCAGAGAAGGAGGTAATAGGATACAAGGGCGGGCCAGATGGGTGAAAGAGGCGTGTTTGCGCTACCGCTCTGATAGTCTTGGAGACAGGGAGGGCTGGGCAGGCAGGGAGAGATGACCAATCCAAGCAGGCTTTGTATACAACAACCAGCCAATCGCCGGTAAGGTACATCGCTTGCCGTGATTGGCTGGTTGTTGTATACTGGGTACCACATACAGTACAGCACCAGTATCTGTACCTGTTCATACAGTATAGCACCAGTACATACAGTACAGTATACAAATGTCCAACAGTCAAAACCCCATCATGGCTCCACCAGCAAGAAGAAAGAAATATGAAGCCAGTTTCAAACTTAAAGTTGTAAACTTTGCCATGGAACATAATAACTGCGCTGCTGCAAGACAATATGGAGTAACAGAAAAGATGGTTCGGGACTGGAAAGCAAATGAAAAAGCATTAAAGAGTATGCCAAGGGGTAAGTGTGCATTAAGAAGAGGCACTCCACATTGGCCAGAACTCGAAAAACATGTAGCAGACATGGTGAATGAGCATCGCCAAAACGGTTATGTAGTGACACGAAATAAAATACATTTGTTTGCACTTCAGTGGGCCAAATCTAACCCAGATCACAGCAACAGATTTAAGGCCACTGTATCCTGGTGTACTAGATTCATGGGAAGGCATAATATGGTACTGAGGCAAAAGATGAAAATTGCTCCAAAATTACCTGCAGATCTTGATAGCAAAGTAAATAGTTTCCATCGATATGTAATACAACAGCGCACTAAACATGGCTATGCGTTAAGTAGTATTGGAAATATGGATGAAACTCCAATGAATTTTGATATGGTTGGAAATAAAACTGTCCATCAAAAAGGTGAAAAAACAATTTTAATTAAAACAACAGGACATGAGAAGTCCAGTTTTACAGTGGTACTAGGATGCACAGCTGATGGCGCCAACTGAGACCAATGATTATTTTTAAAAGAAAAACAATGCCGAAATTCAAGTTCCCTGTTGGTTGTTTTGTACATGTGAATGAAAAAGGCTGGATGGATGAAGAAGGGGTAAAGCTATGGCTTGATAACGTATGGAGCAGGCGACCAGGTGGACTTATTCAAAAATGTAGTCTACTGGTGTGGGATATGTTCAGGGCTCATTTAACTCCCAGCACCAAGCAAATGCTTGCAAGACTAAACACAGATGCGGCAGTTATTCCTGCAGGATTGACATCGTTGGTACAGCCACTGGATGTGTGCCTAAACAAGCCATTTAAAGATCGCATTCAAGAACAGTGGAATGAATGGATGATTAGCGGCGAAAAGTCATTCACAAAAGGAGGAAACATGCGTGCTCCACAGTTGGATGTTTTGTGCAAGTTTATCATAAAAGCCTGGAATTATATTGATGCAGAAACAGTAATCAAGTCTTTCAAGAAGTGTGGCATATCAAATTCATTAGATGGTATGGAGGACGACTACTTGTGGCAAGATGAAGAGGAAGCCGAAGCTGAGACCACACCATCTGATACGGAATTCGATCCATACGATGACTGCCTTACAAATGTATCACAAGATGTCATTGATGTACTTATGATATCAGATGACGAACAGGAGGATTTTGAAGGCTTTTAAAGGGAAACTGTCACACCAGCAAAACCTGTAAAAATACCGTAGCTTGCAGTTATGATGGGCGTTGCTAACTCGCCAGGGACTTGCCCGGCACTTGCTCTCTCTCTCTTGTTTGTTATCTTCCTCCTATCATCATCAGTTCCAGTTTGGTTGACAGCTTAGAAAACAAACAGCATGGCAGCTCCCATGGGTTTATTGTCTTATCCTTCCTTTCAGCTTTAGAGTGAATTAGGAAAAGTTTAATCCACTTGCACTGTTTTATGTTTACATGTTTGATGACAAACAGCCTTATGTTTATAAGTGACAGTTTTCCTGCTAAGTACCTGCATGTCATAAGCATTTGAATTAAAATTACCATATTGAAATCAAATCTGATGTTTTTTTAGTTTTTTTTGGTGTGCGTTGGAAGAGGGGTAGTCTTATACGGCGAGTATATCCCAAACTCTATATTTTAACTGGAAAAGTTGGGGCTCGTCTTATACGCCCAGTCGTCTTATACGCCGGAAAATACAGTACTTACTATTTTAAGATAGCTGTGTGGAATAATAACCTCTGCTTATGTTTCACAGAGACTTTACCAGCTATGTTGATATGGTATAATTAAAATTTAGTCATAAAAATCCAAATACAACCTCTAAAATTTCAGCATCCTATTTTCACGTTAGATAGTTGCTTTGAATTCCAAAAGTATCTAATTTAAATCTGTTATGGGAAATGTTAGTGTTATAAACTTTAAGTAGATATGATGAACCACCAGCTGCTGATTTGATTCATCTGCATGCAGTACTGTATTTTGCTACCTTTAATAGTGTTTATCTGTTTTCTTATCCACAAGGCTTTTTGTGAATTTGTGATATTTGTACACCCAGGCAACTATGCTGTGTCACGCGATGAACTGACTAACCTGACATAATCCAGGACAGCATACTTTTACACATTAAGGAAACTAGGCTAGGTATTTATAATTCATCAAGACTTATCTCCGAAATTGGCCTGCATGCTGAACTGTTATTTCCCAGTATTAGCTACAAGAAAGAAGTACTTTGGCAAATGATTATTCAGTTCAGAAACTGAAAGCAAGCAAATAGTGGAGTAATTGAAAAATAGGATCTGGATAGACTAAAATGCATCCAAACTGAGGCCCAATCCTACTGCTATTTAATGGTCAAACTCACATTGACTTCAAATGGACAGATGCTATTCATGTCACTTAATGTACTACTGGAAGACATTCAGATACTGTGGTGATGAGATTGGTACAAGAACCTATAAAGAACAGAAAAGGATCAGGTCTTTGATTAATACCTAGGGTGAAATCCTGGCCCATTGAAGTCATTGGGAGTTTTCCACTGACTACAGTGGAGTCAGGATATCACCTCTAGTGTAAAGTGTTTTTCTAAATGACCTACTTCCCAGGGATGTGGGGCATTGCAATTAACTAATGCTCTCAAGATGTTAAAGAGTTAAATATTACTATATCCACCCACTGCAAATCATTCTGAAGAACATTTTGATACTGCATTTCATTTTTTAAAAATAGTGTCACCTAAATTCAAAAGGCATGTTGCAACCGATATTCTATATTTGAGGTTTTTACATTATTCTAAACCTTGGGCATCTTATAAATTGAATACAACACAATAAAAGAAGACTCCTGCAGGATGAATCATCATGTCATCTTCTCAGAGTCTCTTTTAATATATTTGGAGTTCAGCACATTTCAGTTTCATCTTTTTAACTGCATTTAAATACACTGACTTGTTCCAAGCCATTAAGCAATCAAAATAAAGGTGTTTACAGAAAAAGGGGGGTAAGTTCATTTACATAAACATGGCATAGAAAGATATAAAAATATTTCTAAACACATGTAAATTTGCATCCAACCAAAACTTCCCTTGAAATTTCACATAAATTTAATTAAAGCCCTACATACTTAATGTAAATTTGTTTATTTCTGTGGTTATCATTGGAAGTGTCAGAAGCTCCTGTCTTTCAAAACTGCAGGTGAAAAGTATGAGTTGGTTGAAAAAATTAAAATAATATTTTTACAGTTTAAGGAACATAAAATTAGTCCACTTGAGCTTTCTATAGCACCATTTTTAGATCGGCACTGTATTATAGAAAATAAAATAGGTGACATATTCATATGAAATCAAACATAGCATGGTATAAAACATATGTGAGAAACATTTAATCTTGGTATTGTTATAATTAGAGTATTCAAATTCTCCAACCTGCAATATTTCAGGGATTTTATAGATGATAGTCAATGGCTTTAGAGCTCTATATACAACTGTGTTTGGTTATACTCAAGAATAATCATACTTTTCACTTGTACAAGTCAGAGGTCAATACACACTGGATTTTATCTTTTCCTCAAAATGAACCCTAACAAAACTCCTGAGTTTAAATAAAATAATAAGACAACTAAGGCCAAATTCATCCCTTTATAACCCCACTGAAGTCACTAGTAACCCTATTACATATTTAGTCTGGGTTCTCCTCATAATATATGCTTTGAAGCTCTTGGGGTTATACCAATTTTGTCTTAAAAAATAACTAGCAGTCTGAACAGTTCTATTCCTCTTTAATTTAAAAAAATAGTCATATCTTGATAGCTTAATATGATAAAAACTGTAGGAATTTTATATCAACAAATAGTCTGTATGCTGTCACAAAAAATTAAACTAAACAATATGTGCAACATGTTATAGAAAATATACCTAAACTATGTATTTTTCTACCTAAAAACTACCTAGGAAGATCTGGGACCCCATTATCAAAACCTTTATCAGATGGCATGATGCTGATAATATTCTAATTAAATGCTAATCTCTCTATAATACAAATGGCTGCTTCCCATCATTTCAAAGACCTCATATCACTTGAGGGCACTTTTGCAAAGAATTCTCTTTGCATAGAAGGTCAGTCTTCTGAGAACTTCACAAAACTGAGAGATGCAGCTATTATTTATGTTTGGCATTCAGCTTTCTATGCAAACATGATTCTAGCTCTTTGGGCCTCTCATTTTAAAGCTTTTAGAAACTTCATTCTGTATAACTAAAAAGTTTAATAACTAGGCCCCAATTCATCAAAGCATTTTAGCATGTGCCTAAAGTCAAATATGAAACACTTGGAGGAGAGGAAGGTGATCAGGAACAGTCAACATGGATTCACCAAGGGCAAGTCATGCCTGACCTACCTGATTGCCTTCTATGATGAGATAACTGGCTCTGTGGATATGGGGAAAGCAGTGGACATGATATATCTTGACTTTACCAAAGCTTTTGATACTGTCTCCCACAGTATTCTTGCCAGCAAGTTAAAAAAGTATAGATTGGATGAATGGACTATCAGGTGAATAGAAAGCTGGCTAGATCGTTGGGCTCAACGGGTAGTGATCAATGACTCGATGTCTAGTTGGCAGCCGATATCAAGCGGAGTGCCCCAAAGGTCAGTCCTGGGGCTGGTTTTGTTCAACATCTTCATTAATAATCTGGATGATGGGATAGATTGTACACTCAGCAATTTCACGGATGACATTAAGCTGTGGGGAGACGTAGTTACGCTGGAGGGTAGGGATAGGGTCCAGAGTGACCGAGACAAATTGGAGGATTGGGCCAAAAGAAATCTGATGAGATTCAACAAGGACAAGTGCAGAGTCCTGCACTTAGGATGGAAGAATCCCATGCATCACTACAGGCTGGGGACCAACTGGTTAAGCAGCAGTTCTGCAGAAAAGGACCTGGGGATTACAGTGGATGAGAAGCTGGATATGAGTCAGCAGTGTGCCCTTGTTGCCAATAAGGTTAACAGCATATTGGGCTGCAATAGTAGGAGCACGGGCAGCAGATCGAGGGATGTAATTATTCCCCTCTATTCGGCACTGGTGAGGCCACATCTGGAGTACTGTGTCCAGTTTTGGGCCCCCCACTACAGAAAGGATGTGGACAAATTGGAGAGAGTCCAGCGGAGGGTAACAAAAATTATTAGGGCTGGAGCACGTGACTTATGAGGGGAGGCTGAGGGAACTGGGCTTATTTAGTCTGCAGAAGAGTAGAGTGAGGGGGGATTTGATAGCAGCCTTCAACTACCTGAAGGGGGGTTCCAAAAAAGATGGAGCTAGACTGTTCAAAGTGGTGGCAGATGACAGAACAAGGAGCAATGGTCTCAAGTTGCAGTGGGGGAGGTAGGAATAACTATTTCACTAGGAGGATGGTGAAGCACTGGAATGGGTTACCTAGGGAGCTAGTGGAATCTCCATCCTTAGAGGTTTTTAAGGTCCGGCTTGACAAAGCCCTGGCTGGGATGATTTAGTTGCGGTTGGTCCTGCTTTGAGGGGGTTGGACTAGATGACCTCCTGAGGTCTCTTCCATCCCTAATCTTCTATGATTCTATGTGCTTAAGTGCTTTGCTAGATAGAGACAGATTTCTGAATCAGGATCTAGATGCAAAGGAAGCATTTGGCAGAAGTGGCTGTACCTATTTGTTGTATTATACCACATAGTATATATTGGCGATTAATATATTTTCAAAGACAGACCTTCAAAGACCTTCCTTCTAAAGTCCAAGCAAACATCTTAATATCTTCACTCTTCAAATTCGACAGGGCACCAGAGAAGGCTGATAATAGCTGGTCAGGAATTTTCCACATTCCACTGCAATGTGCTTCCTATTGAAGCACATTGCCTCAAAGTGTTGTACTTCAGGTTGGTTGCTTGATGCCCCATTCTCCCCATGGGCTGGGCATCCTGGCTGCAGTACATCTCTTATGATGCAACACATCTGACAAAGTGACATGGGGCATTGTGGAAGTCACAATGATTATTCCTGCTATTTACCTTAGCAATGAATCTCTGAATACCAGAATACATAACAATAACACCCTGCCCTTCCACCTCCTGACGTAGGACTGGGATTTTCAAAGGAGCCTAAGGGAATTAGGCATCCAACTCCCATTAAAGAGTCTTTGAAATCATTCCCTTCCATTGAGACTAGAATGATCAAAACAAACTTTTAAAGCAATATATCTGTATGTTTATACCTCATTCAAAAGAATGTGGGTGAAATCCTGGTCCCATTGAAGTCAATTGCAAAATTCCCTTAGATTTCACTGAGGCCAGGATTTCACCATGTGACTTTATTTTCACTTTTCCCGCTCTCTTATTCCACTTCTAGTTCCTGCAAAAGAAAAGATCACGTGTGCCTCAATCACAAATAAAGTCTCTCAATCAGATTCTGGTGGATCTCACTAATAACAAAAGGAAAAGATCTATAAAAATATTTCCTTCAGGAGTTCAGTCTTTATTAAAATAATTTGCTTTTAAGATAATGGAAAGATTTGTTTGGGAGGAGATGGGAGGAAAGGACCAAGAACATAAAATAGTTCCACTTCTGGAGCATTCTTTAAATCCTGCTTCAAAGTAGCTATCTATTTACTTCACCTTTCAGTCCTCATTCAGCAATTTAAGTGACTTCAGTTAAATCCCATTGAAGTCAAAATGCTTAAGCACCTGCTGTGCTAAACTGTTGCCTAAGTCTCCATTTATCCTGGAGGCAATAATATATACAAGGCAATAATATATACATAAGAGAGATTCCACCCAAGAACTCCATCTACCACTTCACAAAATCACCTAAGTTGCATGAGTTTCAAAGAAGATCTGAAAATCTCTTGAAAATCATTAAAAGCAGCAAAGAGTCCTGTGGCACCTTATAGACTAACAGACATATTGGAGCATGAGCTTTCGTGGGTGAATGCCCACTTCGTCGGATGCATCATTGTCTCACTTGGGAGAGAGAATCAACATGGCTGTCTCAAAGATGTAGCTAATTGAAATAGATTTGGCAAAAGATAAGAGATACAGAATATTTTCTTCTATTTTAGGAATGTCAGGTATCAAGAATTATCTAGTCATAATGCAGTATAATGTTCTTGGTAAAGGCATCTTATAGGACATATTTTAGCACATTCTTATTAATAATTAGAAACCTAAATCATGAAATTATTTTCAGAAGGCACATTCCCTCAACTGTCACAGAACTGGTCATATCTTCAAAATGACAGACCTTTAAGAACAAATTAATGGCTATGGTTCTCATCCCTTATCCATTACTTAGAGCTTGATCTTGCTGAGCACTCTAGCCTTGATCCAGCAAAGCACTTTCAGGGCATGCTTAAATTCTAAGCATGAAAGTAGCCCATCTGGCTTCACTGAAGTATGAATAGCTCCAACAAGGCTAATGAAATTAATGGCACTACTCACATGGTAAAAGTTAAGCATGTGCTTAAATACTTTGCTGTATCAGAGAAAGTGCTCAGCACTGTGAAGGATTCAGTCATTAGTGAGTAGTAGTCCTGAGAGATGCAATCCTAGTGGAAAGGGAGAGGTAATCGGGAAACGTCAGCAATTCAAGCCCAGTTGTTCAAACAGAAGCTTGTATTGTTTGAAATGGCACAGACAAAGGAGTTCAAAAATAAGCATCATATTCAGCCTTACAGCATGTACATACGTCTTGCTAAAACCACTTCAGCTCTTTACCCATACAGCCCTGTTGTCTTAAGTGACAAGTTCATTTTCTATACACACAACAAAATTCATTTGGCTGAAAGCTAAGGCTTAGTCACAAGACATTTGATCCCAGAGAAATTAGAAAGTTGCACAGCTGTAACTGTAGCACCAGTGTTCATAAAGAGATCCATCAAAAGGACTCAGAATTCTTGTTTCATCAAGGGGTTACTTCAGTTCCTGTGGCCACAAGAAAAAATTACTGCCTGGGCAAAGTGACTGAATCAGCTACCTTGAGAGCCAAATAGTGCTCACTGTAGATAGCGCTATTGAATTGCAACATCTGCCATTCTACTACCCAGATGTTGCTCTCTTTTCAGAGATCCCAGCTCTCCCATAAGAGGTAGTCTGTCATGGCCACACTATCTTAAAGTCTAAGCCTCAAGATTGATATTTTTAAGGGAAAATAATTTGTTATGGTTCTATTTTAAATCACCATTTGTTGCTTAGAATGGGAGGTTAGTCCTAAGGTCTCTTTGAAGTGCATCTTTGAACATATAAATGGATGTTTTATGCTATACTATCATAAAGAGAATATTGCAAAGCACAGCATGCTAATATGCACTATAGTAAGGTATGATGATATATCATAAAGCTCTGGTGGGAGGCTCAGTCAGTTTTTTGTGTAGTATCCTGTATGGGGCTGAAGGACTTAGTTAGGCTTTGGACTAGTATGGACTCTATTAAACTCCATGCCCTACAAGTGCATCTGTATCAAAGGTAATATTCCCTCTTTCTCCTTTTCTTTATCTTCCTGCTTCTCAGCCTCCCATGCTGCTGAAGCTAAACTGCTCTTAGGATCTTGGGGATCCCTTTGAATTATTTCCTTCATCTAGAACAAACCTGCCTCATCAATTATTTTATATTTTCTTTATGTCATCTGAGCTTTGATGATACTTGATCCAGATACATAATGTTCCAAAACTAGACAACGAAAAAATATATTTTTCTGTCAAAAGTTACGGCTTCCAATCCAATCTTTGGACCAGATCACCATCTGGGAGGAAAATTCTGTGAGAGCTTCTCCCAGACTGATCCCTGGTGGGGCAATTTGCCTTCCAGCAGACTAGACAGAGAACAATGATTCCATAGTCTGTTGCTGCCCTGGAACCGCTCTTCACTGAAGTAGTGACTCCACAACGTAGAGGGGTTCTGCAGAAGAGTTAACACAACCTTAGCCTGTATTAATTTTTCAATGGATTTCCTGTTTATTGTTAGAGGGTGATGATGAACATGGCACATATATCTCCAGGCCCCCATCCCTGCTTTTCCCCTTCCTGCCTTCAAGCATGTGTGTGCTTTAGAGCTTTGTTGGCTCAAAGTTCTTGTCCAAGCCTCATGCAGGACTCTTTATGGGATCCTCTAGACAGGATTTTGACCTGGAGATGATATTCCCTCCATACAAGCAAGGAAGGTTCATGTGCATATCCCCTCAGGAAGATCTGGTCTTATGTTATTCATTTTCATTTGAACTTTATTTATGTGCGAGGTTCTTACCAATATCTACAGCCTTAGCCTTTCAACACTACAGTTAGTGAGAGTTTTAGCACTAACTTCAATGGAACTAAGACCTGGACCCAAGTTTTTATTATATGAGAGATCCTGTATTATATGAATTTCCCTTGCACTAAAGCAATGTGAATGTATTAGTATATTATCCATACAAAAGAGATGATATTATACCTCATCAGACCATCCCACTGTGGAAATTATTTAAACATAAAAAAATTATATCTAGTACTTAATCCATGCCAAAACACCTTTTTAAAGGTAACAAAGTATTCTTTGCTTATATAGCCCTGAATGTGAAGGTTAGCACAAGCAGCACTATCACATACCAGCCTGTATTACATTTGTAATCGTTTGTGTTTTTTTCTGAAAAATGAATTAATGGTGTTTTGTTTCCATAGCACCCAAAGTGTGCTAGATGCTTTACAGACATAAAATAAGCCAGGTCACTGATGCAAAATCTTTACACGTTAAATGGATTAAAAACAGACAAAGAATGCAGAGGAGGAATGTAATATACAAACAAAGGCCCTGATCTTGCAAACACCTACTCAAATAACTTTATGCACATGGGTAGTTCCACTGGAAACAATAGGACTACCCACCTGTGTGTTTGCAGGAATGGGGCAGCGAGTTGATAGCAGGCATGTGTCTTGTTAGTGCCAAGATTTTTTTTGTTAATAGATTATTATTATTATCAGTATTGAAACAGTTCCTAGAGGCCCCAGTCAGGACTGACACCCCAGTTTGCAAGATGCTGTAAAACCACACAGTAAGAAAAAGTCCCTGCTCCAAACGGTTTACAATCTAGTACTAGATTATAAAGCTATTGGTTTCTTTAAACTGCTTTCATTAAATGCACAGGAAATGACTTATATGAAGCATCCCTTTTAAAGTTGTGCCTCTGGATCTAAACTTCGAAGTGCTGTATAACACCTGAAGTAGATGGATCCTCATCCCCCATGGCCCTAATAGGGCTGCCACACGGTGGTTGGCTGGGAAATAACAAATGAAAGCATCTGACCCTTAGTTTAATCAATACTAATATGAGTGGACCTCTAACAAGATGACAGTGGCAGTGTTTGTCTAGGATACACCAGCCTATTAGCACATGCTGATCCTGCTGGGAAAGGATTAAGTGGGTTCTGCTGATCCACTGAAGCAAGTTTTTCACCCCCACTTGAATATAAGGGAAATGGGAGTAGCTCTCTAAGGAGAGAAGCTATGGGTGTGGGTAGAGAAGTCCTGAGGTAGGATCCTAACCAACAGCCAAGACTGGGGAGAAACTTTGTTATGTTACTGCTTCTTTCTTTCTTAATAAAGTGAAACAGTAGGGAGAAGGAAAGTTTGAACTCTTCATAGTGTGGGGGCTTTTTTTGCAGAGCAGGCTGGGAAATGTTCCCATGCTCACAAAAACTTACAGAATAAAGCAGGGGAAGATGGAAGCCCTATCTACTTGATTTGATAAATGTAAATTAATTCATTTACTTGTCAAAATGCTATCAAGACCCTAGTGGAAGGAACAGACTATTACTGTTTTTTTAAACAAACAAGACAGATTGTTTTTCATTTCAAATCAAAGCTAACAACAACAACAAAAGGATAGGTTTTCATTATTTTGGAGACCTTGGCATTCTTGTGGATGTATTCATGAATTAATCATTAAAAAACCTTAAGCACAAAATAAATCATGCAGTTTTCAATGCCAATGCACAATAAAGAATATTGAAAATGGTTATAAAAACACAGTGGAACCTCTTTCACTAGCAACTCCTAGTGAATGAAAAGTGTGATAGGTCATTCCTGTGATCTGGCAAAACTAAAGATGATTGGATGCAGGTGATAACAATATGTCACCACATATTAGCAGTATTTAAAATCTGTTAATGAAACAGCTACAAGTCTAGTAAACAGTGGGAGCTTTAGAATGCCATGTAACTTTTAAATTATTAGCACTAATTAGCCAAATGAAAAAAGACCACAGAACACATTAGAAATGAGGTAAAGACAAGTGTACCTGCATTGCTATGTCAAGATTAAGTTTCCAAACAACCAATTAGTGAAGAAGACCTTTCAGCCCAGTAAGCCACATGCAAAAGTGGACGGCTTCATTACAGTGGCTGCCTAATTAACATGTAAAAGCTGCTGATCACTGCGTAATTAAACAATGTGGCATGTGGTTTCATCTGGCTATTGCAAAGCAGCTAGACCTAAAATCATTAATGCCTTAGATGGTGCCTAAATGAGTCCAGAGACTGCAGAACTACATCCTGTCAGAACGCAGAGCATCTTATGGTCATTATGGAGATAATATCCTCCAAAGGGGCTGTTATGTATAAAATGTTAAATTTTTTTCTCTTGAAATGACTCCAGCTTTCTTTAATCCAGTTTTCTTCCTAATTAGCCAGAAAGATAAAGGCTAGCAAGGCTAATTAACTTCCAGCTACTGTAATCTAAATATAAAGCTACAGAAGCAAAGATTTTCCCTGTGGATATTCTTCGTTTTTCCATGAGTAAAAGCTCTGTTATTGAGAAATCATTTGTTAGCTAACCTCATGTCTTGATTGAGAATCCCTTATGTGGTTTCTCATTTAGATTCTTTACAGCATGCACAAGGGGTAAAAAAAATTGCAGTCGTGGTTCTCAAACTGATCTGTGGACCACAAGCAGTCCGCAGAGTCCTTCCTGATAATCCGCAGAAACACTCAGAACCAAACAGTGAGGGTGTTGGGGATCTAAGAGATTTTCTTCTACAAATTGATCTGCACAATGCTAAAGCCGGAGAAATACTCATTGACATGAAGAGAAACATCTTTATTATTATGAAACTATCTACGTTTCTCTATCTATGGGACAGAAGTAACACTAGCTGAGGTTCCTTTGAAAATCAGTGTAGAAGTGCTCTTTCATAAGCTGCCAGGAATAGCATCTGTTCTACATCCCAATGAATATCTTACAGTGCATCTCCCATGTGTATCTTCCACACACCTTTCCTCAGATATTTCCAACTGCAATCGGGATTTCAGATGCTTTCTTCTGAGCACTTTGTTTGAGGTTACCACTTGTTAGAGACCTTTGCCATTTGAAAGTAAACAAAGCTGGATCTAAGTGAACTAGGAGGAAACCAACTTGGCAGGAAAGGTCATTTTAGAAAAATTAAAAAGCTCTTCGCATTTGCCAGGCTTGCAACCTAGGGGGAGCTTAATTAAGTCAGGAGAAATAAACAATGAAGCACTGGAAAATGATACATGGAGATAAATACCAGCAGACCAAATTCGGTGATGAATCCTGATCATGTGCTGCCTGAGGCACATTGCACGTATGCTAAGAATACCTGAAAATCGGAAAATGCCAACAATATGAAACTGGGGGGTTTATATGGTGAACATTTTATATCTCAGCCCACGCACCTTTTCCCTACTGTCATCCCCGCTCTGAGGCTTGGTGTGTGGAAAGGAGAATCACTGCAAGATCTCCCTTTGGACTTCACCTTTGTTTTCTTTCTTTCAGTGTCTATAGTTTTATTATTTCAAAGCATTACGAAAAATAAATAAAATCAAGTCTAAAATATACAATAGACTTGAGAGGTAAAACACATGAAAATAGGAATTATCCCTCTTTATGTCTACACTACCCACCGGCACGGCGGGCAGCGATTGATCCAGCGGGGATTGATTTATCGCATCTAGTCTAGACACAATAAATCGACCCCAGAGCACTCTCCCATCGACTCCTGTTCTCTAGTGTCGCAAGAGGCGCAGGCAGAGTCGATGGGGGAGTGGCAGCAGTCAACTCACCCCGGTGAAGACACCACGGTAAGTCGATCTAAGTACGTCGACTTCAGCTACGTTATTCACATAGCTGAAGTTGTGTAACTTAGATCGATCCCCCCCACACACAGTGTAGACCAGGGCTCAGATTCCACATGCTTAAGTACTTACAATGTTATTTCCAGCATTTTGACTCTTTGCCTAGCCTTCCCCCTCCCACACCAATTCTATGGCTTAATTCTCCTCTCACAGTTATGTAAATCAGATCCAACTCCAGTAGAATCCTTTAAGTTGTATCACTGTTAAACTGGTATAAGTAAGTCTATCTTGCTGATACACCAGTTGTGTTCTAGGCTTGCATCGCACACAGACGAATTTGTTACAGGATGCGAATTCTAAACATCCATTCTAAATATACTGTTCATTTCCTTCTGGAAAACTGTTGCTTATGTTTGGAGCATTTTGAATTTCTCATTGGTGCAGTGGACAGTTGTGAGGCTCAGTCTATATCCCCCCAGACCTAATAAATGCATTCAACCCACTACAGTGAAACCACCTGGTAACAGCTTGCTATGTGGCTCTAAACCAAACCAATATTCTCTCGCTGAGGAAAGCACTAAGAACTGTCCTCTTGTTAAGTTTTCTCAAGGACAACTAACTTCTGTATGGGATTACATTTGTGAGATTTCTCTCTGGTAGCATCACATCTAAGCAAGTGATTATAGCAGCGAACACACATCCAATTCCTTCCTCATTCAGCTTCATATAATACTAATCTTTGGCTTTCTGAGTCCAATGACTTTATTTGTTATAAAAACTGGGAGGCCCCATTACAATAATTCAGCTGAATACCACTTTCAAGTGAAAGATGGACCACAGCACTTTTAAATATTCTAACTATTCACAACTTAGCTTGTTTGCGTTGTTTCAGTCCTTAGGGCAAATATAGACTCTTTTGAAATAAAGAGTGCATAAGAGAAAAATTTGAGTGGATTTCTCACTAGACTATATAGGTAGCTGCAGTAAGATTTTCTGGCCCCACCCCCACCTTATTTTTTTGCAAACGTTTGCTTGTTAGCGGGATTTCCATATCACCAATTCTGAGAAATCATAGAATCATAGAATATCCGGGTTGGAAGGGACCTCAGGAGGTCATCTAGTCCAACCCCCTGCTCAAAGCAGGACCAATTCCCAACTAAATCATCCCAGCCAGGGCTTTGTCAAGCCGGGCCTTAAAAATCTCCAAGGAAGGAGACTCCACCACCTCCCTAGGTAATGCATTCCAGTGCTTCACCACCCTCCTAGTGAAATAGTGTTTCCTAATATCCAACCTAGAGCACCCACACTGCAACTTGAGACCATTGCTCCTTGTTCTGTCATCTGCCACCACTGAGAACAGCCGAGCTCCATCCTCTTTGGAACCCCCCTTCAGGTAGTTGAAGGCTGCTATCAAATCCCCCCTCATTCTTCTCTTCTGGAGACTAAACAATCCCAGTTCCCTCAGCCTCTCCTCATAAGTCATGTGCTCCAGACCCCTAATCATTTTTGTTGCCCTCCCTGGACTCTTTTCAATTTTTCCACATTCTTCTTGTAGTGAGGGACCCAAAACTGGACACAGTACTCCATATGAGGCCTCGCCAATGTCGAATAAAGGGGAATGATCACGTTCCTCGATCTACTGGCAATGCCCCTACTTATACAGCCCAAAATGCCGTTAGCCTTCTTGGCAACAAGAGCACACTGTTGACTCATATCCAGCTTCTCGTCCACTGTCACCCCTAGGTCCTTTTCTGCAGAACTGCTACCTAGCCATTCGGTCCCTAGTTTGTAGCAGTGCATGGGATTCTTCCGTCCTAAGTGCAGGACTCTGCACTTCTCCTTGTTGAACCTCATCAGGTTTTTTTTGGCCCAATCCTCTAATTTGTCTAGGTCCCTCTGTATCCGATCCCTACCCTCTAGTGTATCTACCACGCCTCCTAGTTTAGAGTCATCTGCAAACTTGCTGAGAATGCAGTCCACACCATCTTCCAGATCATTAATAAAGATATTAAACAAAATCAGTCCCAAGACCGACCCTTGGGACACTCCGCTTGAAACTGGCTGCCAACTAGACATGGAGCCATTGATCACTACCCATTGAGCCCGATGATCTAGCCAGCTTTCTATCCACCTTACAGTCCATTCATCCAGCCCATACTTCTTTAACTTGCTGGCAAGAATACTGTGGGAGACCGTATCAAAAGCTTTGCTAAAGTCAAGGAATAACACATCCACTGCTTTCCCCTCATCCACAGAGCCAGTTATCTCATCATAGAAGGCAATTAGGTTAGTCAGGCATGACTTCCCCTTGGTGAATCCATGCTGACTGTTCCTGATCACTTTCCTCTCCTCCAAGTGCTTCACAATTGATTCCCTGAGGACCTGCTCCATGATTTTTCAAGGGACTGGGGTGAGGCTGACTGGCCTGTAGTTCCCCGGATCCTCCTTCTTCCCTTTTTTAAAGATGGGCACTACATTAGCTTTTTTCCAGTCATCTGGGACCTCCCCCGATCGCCATGATTTTTCAAAAATAATGGCCAATGGCTCTGCAATCTCATCCGCCAACTCCTTTAGCACCCTCGGATGCAGTGCATCCGGCCCCATGGACTTGTGCACGTCCAGTTTTTCTAAATAGTCCCGAACCACTTCTTTCTCCACAGAAGGCTGGTCACCTTCTCCCCATACTGTGCTGCCCAGTTCAGCAGTCTGGGAGCTGACCTTGTTTGTGAAGACAGAGGCAAAAAAATCATTGAGTACATTAGCTTTTTCCACATCCTCGGTCACTAGGTTGCCTCTCTCATTCAGTAAGGGGCCCACACTTTCCTTGACTTTCTTCTTGTTGCTAACATACCTGAAGAACCCCTTCTTGTTACTCTTAACATCTCTTGCTAGCTGCAACTCCAAGTGTGATTTGGCCTTCCTGATTTCACTCCTGCATGCCTGAGCAATATTTTTATACTCCTCCCTGGTCATTTGTCCAATCTTCCACTTCTTGTAAGTTTCTTTTTTGCATTTAAGATCAGCAAGGATTTCACTGTTTAGCCAAGCTGGTCGCCTGCCATATTTACTATTCTTTCTACACATCGATGGTTTGTTCCTGCAACCGCAATAAGGATTCTTTAAAATACAGCCAGTTCTCCTGGACTCCTTTGCCCTTCATGTTATTCTCCCAGGGGATCCTGCCCATCTGTTCCCTGAGGGAGTCAAAGTCTGCTTTTCTGAAGTCCAGAGTCCGTATTCTGCTGCTCTCCTTTCTTCCTTGTGTCAGGATCCTGAACTCGACCATCTCATGGTCACTGCCTCCCAGGTTCCTGTCTACTTTTGCTTCCCCTACTAATTCTTCCCTGTTTGTGAGCAGCAGGTCAAGAAAAGCTCTGCCCCTAGTTGGTTCCTCCAGCACCTGCACCAGGAAATTGTCCCCTACACTTTCCAAAAACTTCCTGGATTGTCTGTGCACTGCTGTATTGCTCTCCCAGCAGATATCAGGGTGATTAAAGTCTCCCATGAGAACCAGGGCCTGCGATCTAGCAACTTCTGCTAGTTGCCAGAAGAAAGCCTTGTCCACCTCATCCCCCTGGTCTGGTGGTCTATAGCAGACTCCAACCACGACATCACCCTTGTTGCTCACACTTCTCAACTTTATCCAGAGACTCTCAGGTTTTTCTGCAGTTTCATACCGGAGCTCTGAGCAGTCATACTCCTCTCTTACATACAACGCAACTCCCCCACCTTTTCTGCCCTGCCTGTCCTTCCTGAACAGTTTATATCCATCCATGATAGTACTCCAGTCATGTGAGTTATCCCACCAAGTCTCTGTTATTCCAATCGCATCATAGTTCCCTGACTGTGCCAGGACTTCCAGTTCTCCCTGCTTGTTTCCCAGGCTTCTTGCATTTGTGTATAGGCACTTAAGATAACTCATCGATCATCCCTCTTTCTCAGTATGAGACAGGAGTCCTCCTCTCTTGTGCTCTCCTGCTTGTGCTTCCTCCCAGGATCCCATTTCCCCACTTACCTCAGGGCTTTGGTCTCCTTCCCCTGGTGAACCTAGTTTAAAGCCCTCCTCACTAGGTTAGCAAGCCTGCTGGCGAAGATGCTCTTCCCTCTCTTCGTTAGGTGGAGCCCGTCTCTGCCTAGCACTCCTCCTTCTTGGAACACCATCCCATGGTCGAAGAATCCAAAGCCTTCTCTCCGTCATTCGTTGACTTCCACAATTCGACGGTCTCTACGCAGGCCTTTTCCTTGCACAGGGAGGATGGACGAGAACACCACTTGCGCCTCAAACTCCTTTATCCTTCTTCCCAGAGCCACGTAGTCTGCAGTGATCCGCTCAAGGTCATTCTTGGCAGTATCATTGGTTCCCACATGGAGAAGCAGAAAGGGGTAGCGATCCGAGGGCTTGATGAGTCTCGGCAGTCTCTCCGTCACATCGTGTATCCTAGCTCCTGGCAAGCAGCAGACCTCTCGGTTTTCCCGGTCGGGGCGGCAGATAGATGACTCAGTCCCCCTGAGGAGGGAGTCCCCGACCACCATCACCCTCCTCTTCCTCCTCTTGGGAGTGGTGGTCGTGGAACCCCCATTCCTAGGACACTGCATCTTTTGCCTTCCAATCGCTGGAGTTTCCTTCTGCTCCCTTCCCTCAGATGGGTCATCTAGTCCACTTTCCGCATTAGTACCTGTAGAAAGAACATGGAAACGATTGCTCACCTGTATCTCCATTGCTGGTACATGGACGCTCCTCTTTCTCCTTCTGGAGGTCACATGCTCCCAAACTTCTTCACCATCCTTCTGTCCCTGCTGCGCCTGCTCTGAATCTTCAGAACATTGTGGCCGTAGAAGCATCTCCTGACGTCTGTCCAGGAAATCTTCATTTTCTCTTATGCAATGCAGAGTCGACATTCGTTTCTCCAGACCTCGAACCTTCTCTTCCAATATGGAGACCAGTTTGCACTTTGTACAGACAAAGTCACTTCTGTCCTATGGAAGAAAGACAAACATGGCACAACCTGTGCAGGTTACAACAGCTGATCGCTCACCTTCCATATCACTGTCCTCTTAAGAGCTTCCTCAACTGTTGCAGGAACTACTCAGAGAAACCTGCAGATGAAAGCTTCAGTGAGCTCTCCCCGGGCGAACTCCCAGGCAAACTCCCTCTGTTAGCCTCTGCTGTTCGCCGCTCAGCTGGTTCGCCACTGACTGCCCTTATATACCAGTCAGGCCCACTCAAGGCCCACCTGGAACAAAGCACTCCCAATTCACACTTTTCAAACAAACAAATACAGGTAGTGATCAACTTATAAATAATTATTTGTATTTAGAGATGGGTGAATTATTTTGGTGAACAGTAAATTAGCCCAAAAATGCAGTTATAGCCAAATAAAATATATTGGGAAAATGTTTGAAAAAGTCAAAAAGTTTCATTCTGACATTCGAATAGACATTTAATTTTAAAAATGCCAAACTAACCTCGACAAAAAATTTTTTTTGCTTTTTATTTTGGCAAGAAAAACTAAAAATATTCAGTTTGGGCTCAAAGCAAACTGAATATTTTTCGGGGAGGAGGGCATCGGTTTGGGCACCAAGCGAAAAAAAACAACCACAATTATTTGTTCAGCTGTTTGTATGGTAGCACTCAGGAGCCTTAATTTGAACCCCACTCTGCTGGGCAGGGGGCACTGTTCAAATATATAGTAAAAGGCAATCCTTTTCTTGAGGAGGTTAGAGACCAAATTAAGACACGATCTAACATGCAGATGTAACAAACAAATAAATGCAGGAAAGGGAGGAAGGTTGGCCAGGGTAACAGTTATAGGAACATGGTGTTACACAACCTCCATGTCTTTTCCTTATTTTTTTAAATATATAATCAAATAGATTTTAACAGTGTCAGTAGTCTCTGCTACCAACCTGCTTATGTACTATGCATTGGTATAAACCTATGCCTATATACTGCTGTATACACATTTAAGTATTTTTCTATTGGCAATTGTAAGCATGACTATACATATCATACTACTTACCTTGTCTTGCTCATCCAACCAGAACTGTCTTCCTTGTCATTTTCGCATAGTATATAAACTGTACCAGAAGAGCAATTGTGATTGGCATTATAATATTTTGCCCTTGTATAATAATTACATCCAGAATAGCTCTTTCCATCCTGGTGATTTCCCCAAGCACTTTCACAAACAGATACACAAACTCCCAAAGCAAAGGAGATGAGCAAGGAAGAAAGAATAAGAATAGAGAAGGGGGAGAGGTAACTGATGTCTGATGATACAATGCCATTACTCAGCAATAATCTATTAAGAGGGCAGAAAGGGAAAGGTGGGGAAAAGGGAGAGTGAAACACAGACATGGAGGGTGGAGCACTACATCACAATTTAATGGGTTCCTGCTAGTACATATGTAACTCCCTGGTCAGTGAGTGTTACATTTTCCTCCATCTGTGCCTGATCCATGATGGATGTGGCTCTCTTACAGCTCTCAGTTTGTGAGCCTAGAACTTTAGTCCACGCTTTTTGCCTTGGAGTCCCTAGTTCAATCCCCAGTGACGAACAAGATGGCAGCTGTTCTACCTACACAGGACAGATTTTTTATAAAATCCAGTTAGTAACACCAACCCACAAATAGCACCAAGTTCACAACTTTAGGGCATGATTAGACAGACTTTCCCTCATCAAATAATTCAGCTCATTAGCTGCAGTTCTGCTTTGAATTTTCCCTGAACTAGGAGTAATCAGGATGCTGGCAATGTTCCCAAGGCCTGCTGGCTTGTAAATTGTCAGACAACACTGTGCTCTTACCATTACATAGTCCTACTATTCTTTCAGCTTTGAATTCATCAGTCCAACATAGAGCAATGATCACAATTTCTAAAAGAATGAGAACATCTCAGAAGCCAGTATGTGTAGGTGTGTGTATGTACGCACTCACACACCTTAGTGCATAGTGTATGCAGAATGTGACAATAGAATTAAATCAGAATGAACTTGAACAGTTTACCATACACCTGAATTTTCAGAGGACTAAATTAAGATGGGGGGACCCATTACCCAGAGACAATGCCCAGCTGAGAAGGCAAGCCACCCTCACCCCTAGTCTGCTGCAAAAGCGGTTGGTGCTAGCATTTTGACCAGGATCTCCAGATGAACACTGGACCTAGTTTAGCAGTTCTATATTTTGTAGCCTTAGCTAGTAAATGTCTGACATTTGAAGCCCCTTAACCCCCTCCCCCTTCCAAAAATAGTCTGGCTTACAGAAAGGAGAATTTTATGTTCTGCCTCTCCCTCCTACCCCAACTTTTCCCACAACAGAACCTCTTGGCAAGTGCAGGAGTGCTGGCAGGGAGGAGAGGTCCCTCCTAATCTTCTCTCCACTAGTCTCTGTGTTTGTCCTCCTCTTCCATTAAAAGCTCCAAAGTCTACTCCTGTTGCTGGTCACAGTTGACCTGATTCTTATAACTATTTGCAGTGTTGTTGTAGCTGTGTTGGTCCTAGTATATGAGAGAGACAAGGTGGGTGAGGTATATCTTTTATTGGACCAGCTTCTGTTGATGGAGACACACTCTCAAGCTCCCCAGAGCTGTTCCTCAGGTCACCTGAAGAAGAGCTCTATGGAGCTCAAAAAGATGTCTTTCACCAAAGATGTTGTTCCAATAAAAGACATACCTCATCCACCTTGTCGCTCTGATTCTTTTAAGTGTCACTGCTACCAACAGTATGCCAAATAGCAACAGAAAAAATAATCTGACCAGTTTTCCCTCTGACACAGTTTGGCAAAGCTCTAAGATGTGACAGCAGAGACTCTGCAGATGTAGGCCTGATCTATACACCATTTTTGTTCTGATATCATAGAATCATAGAAATATAGGACTGGAAGGGAACTCAAGAGGTCATCAAATCCACCCCCAAGAACTGAGGTAGGACCAAGTAAATGTAGACCAGTGGCTCTCAAACTAAGGCCACCGCTTGTTCAGGGAAAGCCCCTGGCGGGCCGGGCCAGTTTGTTTACCTACCATATCCGCAGGTTCGGCCAATCATAGCTCCCAGTGGCTGCGGTTCGCCGCTCCAGGCCAATGGGCATGGCGGGAAGTGGCGGCCAGTATGTCCCTCAGCCTGTGCCACTTCCTGCATCTCCCATTGGCCTGGAGTGGTGAACCGCGGCCACTGGGAGCTGCAATCGGCCAAACCTGTGGATGCGGCAGGTAAACAAACTGGCCCGGCCCGCCAGGGGCTTTCCCTGAACAAGCGGCGGCCCTAGTTTGAGAACCACTGACCTAGACCATCCCTGGCAGGTATTTGTCTAGCATGTTCTTAAAAACCCACAATAATGGAGATTGCACAATCTCCCTTGGAAGTCTATTCCAGAGCTTAAATATCCTTATGGTTAGAAAGCTTTTCCTAATAGCGAACCTAAATCTCTCTTGCTGCAGATTAAGTCCATTCCTTCTTGTCCTACCTTCAGTGGACATGAAGAACAACTGATTACCAACTTTCACACAGTAAATAAACACCCTGACTTTCACAATAAGCCAAAAATCAAACTAATCCCATTTCAAAACAAGGCCAAAACAAGCCAATCTCTAAGAACCCCAACACTTTATGTGACTAGATTCCCCCCAACGTGCAGTCTGGAACTGTGGTGGACCCGCTGTGCACCCCTGACACTCTCCCTCACTTGCCCCTGCTTTCCCCTTGTCCCTGCTTGGCCCCCCTTGCCCCTGCTTGCCAGGAGCCAATCAAAAAAAAAAGAAGCAACAATCTACAAGCCAAACACTAGCCAACAAGCAACTCACAAGCCAATTAAGCCAAAAACAAGCCCCATTTCTGCATTGTTTTCGCGGGTTTGGCATGTCTGCTGATCACCATCCTCTTTATAACAACCCTTATTATATTTTAAGACAATTATTAGGTCATCCCTCAGTCTTCTTTTCTCATGACTAAACAGTCTCAGTTTTTTTAACCTTTTCTGGTAAGTCAGGTTTTCTAAACATTTTATTTTTGTTGCTCTCCTCTGGACTCTTCCATTTATCCACATCTTTCCTAAAGTGTGGTGCCCAGAATTGGACACAGTAATCCAGCTGAGGCCTCTCCAGTAGAGATGTACAGTTACCTCCCATGTCTTACATATGACACTCCCGTTAATACAGTCTAGCAGTATATTAGTCTTTTTTGCAACTGCATCACCTTGCTGACTGATACTCAGTTTGTGATCCACTATAATCCCCAGACACTTTTCAACAGTACAACCACCTATCCTGTTATTCTCCATTATGTAGTTGTGCATTTGATTTTTCCTTCCTATGTGTAGTACTTTGCACTTGTCTTTACTGAATTTCATCTTATTGATTTCAGACCAATTCTCCTATTTGTCAAGGTAATTTCAAAGTCTAATCCTGTCCTCCAAAGTGCTTACAACTCCCAGTAGCTTGGTTTCATCTTCAGATTTGATAAGCATACTCTCCACTCCATTCTCCAAGTGATTAATGAAAATATTGACTAGTACTAGACCCAGGACAGACCCTGTGGGAGCCATCTGGATACACCCTCTCAGTCTGGCAGCAAACCACAGATAACTGTTCTTTGAGTATGGTCTTTCAACCAGGTGTGCACCCACCTTATAGTAAATTCATCTAGATCACATTTCTCTAGTTTGCTCATGAGAATGTCATGAGGCACTGTGATCAAAATATATCATGGCTATTTCCTCCCCCATCCACTAGGCCAGTAACTGTCAAAGAAGGAAATGAAGTTGGTTTGGCATGATTTGTTCTTAAGAAATCCATACTGGCTACTCCTTACACCCCGTTTCCTCTGGGTGCTTACAAAATTGTTTAATAATTTGTTCCAGTATCTTTTCAGGTCCCCCTCCAACACCTAGCCCTCTGTTAAGATTGCCTTTTTTAATGCTTACCTGTGAGCTTTTGTCACCTGTCCCCTTTGAACTTAGGTTAAAACCCCTCCTCACTGGGTCAGTGAGTTGACATGCAAAGATGCTCTTCCCCTTCCTGGTCAGGTGAACCCCATCTTTTCCTAGCAGTCCTTCCTGGAACAGCATCCCACGGTTGAGGAAGCCAAAGCCCTTCCATCGACACCATCTGCACAGCCGTGCACTCATCTCCAGGATGTGCATGTCTTTGCCTGTGCCCTTACCCTCAACTGGGAGGACGGACGAGAAGACTACCTGTGCCCTGGACTCCTTCACCCTCATTGCCAGATCCCTGTAATCACAGTTGATCTGTTCAAGGTCATGCCTGGAAGTATCATTAGTGGCCAGATGGATGTGTAGCATGGGGTAGTGGTCAGAGAAATGGATGAGCCTCAGCAACTTTTCCATAACATCTTGGATCCAGGTTCTAGGCAGGCAGCACAGCTCCTGGGACAGCATGTCAGGTTGGCAGATGGATGCCTCAGTGCCCCTCAGAAGGGACTCCCTGAGCACCAGCACCCTACGCCTCCTCACCTTAGGTGAGGTGGCTGTAAGCCTCCCATCCCTGAAGGCAGGTGGCTCCTCCTCCTCAGCCACTGAGGGCTGCTCATCACCTCCTGTTGTCAATACTGGTTCTCAGACACAATGGATGGAGGACCTGGGTGGGAGGGTTGAGCACTGTCTTCTGCCCAAAGTGGCCAGCAGCCTGTCTCCTCCCCATACAGCAACTGATTCTCCTTCCTCCTCTGATGCTGCTGAACTCATCTGTGTTTGGCTAGCATCCTCCATCCCAAAAGTTTCCATGTGGATCCTGTCAATAAAGTACTCATGTTCCTGGATGCTAAGTAGATGAGCTACCTCCACCTGCAGCTCTCTGACCTGCTTCCTGAGGGACTTCACCCCCAGACACCTCTCACACTGGGTGGTTCCCCTTGCCTGGCTTTTGTTGACAGGCAGGGACATACAGGCCTGGATTCCCAGCAAGTCATACCAGAATATCAGTGGAAGTTTCCAGGATCAGGATGGCTGTCTGGTGGGGGTCCACCAAAGGTGCAGGCGGAGGAATAGCTAGCAATAGTGTTTAACCATACCCTGTTTTCCTCCCATTGTGGGTTTTTCCTTGTACAATACCCTTCAAATTACCGGGGGAGGGGTGAATTACCTCCCTGCCTAGCTCTGCTATTAAACTCTGTTGTCTAGCTCTCTTAGTCTCCCAGCAGCCTTCTTACCAACCACGTGTCTTACTAGCCACTGAAAACCTGAATGCTTTTTCTTATCTATATCTG
Source organism: Trachemys scripta elegans (assembly GCF_013100865.1). Lineage (NCBI taxonomy): Eukaryota > Metazoa > Chordata > Testudines > Emydidae > Trachemys > Trachemys scripta. Next base: position 27,024,568 of record NC_048310.1, on the reverse strand, counting down.
TTAGGAATGTGATTTATTTATCAACATATTTATAACCTCTATTGTGGATGTAGTTATACCAGTATAAAATTGCCTTATAGCAGTATAGCTTATTTCCCTTCCCAGGCAGGAACATGTTATACTGGTATAATTATAAGCATATTTATATTGGTATAACTGTGTCCACACTAGGAAGGTTGTCCCACTTTAACTATACTTGTGTGGTTAAAACTGTACAACCTTTTTACATAGACAAGGCCATAGAAAGGTAGCAAGAGAGAGAAGCTAAACCCTTTTATTGTTAAAAAAAGGGAAAAGAGGAAGGATGAGATTCTGCAGAATTGATGGCATTTTCCAGGAAAGATTCCTACTTGCTCTAGGCAAACAAGTGAATGTTTTTTTCAAGCTCTGGGTATGACAAGGCCACAAAGATTTTCTGATTTAGATACAGTAAAAACAAAAACAAAAAAAGATTTCCTTTGCTATACGTTTTTTTGTTTATTTTATCTCACTGGACTTTTGAGATTCTCTGTATTCGGTTTAACTGTAGGTTAACATACAGCTAGACAAATTAAAAGTTAATTTACACATAAAACTCACGAGCTACAATGGCACAGACAGAATCTCTTCTCTATATACTGGATTCTCTGGTGCAGACAAACTACATTATTTCTCATTCTCATCATCCAATATACACGGAATAGAAACTAAAAACTCAACTCTTTCTTTACTGAAACATTGTGCTTCTTCACAAATTATAGATCCCCCGTCCTTGAAAGCAAATGTGTGCTATGAGACAACATATATATAGCGCCTGACACTTACTATATTCCCTTCCCAATCTCAGTAAGAGAGAGTGTTGCATGCCAGTCACCCTTGATACATTTCTATAAGGAAAAGGTAGCAGCTGTTTTTCCACTACCCATGTTGAGAGCAGCAAACTACACCATTGGCAGGGCTACAATATCACACCTGGCATGTGAAAACACTGTGCTGACTGGGAAGGACTCTTTTTTAGAAGCATCTAAACAAGGGATGGATTCAACCACATTTCATTCCAAAGAGGCTCATAAGGACAGCTGTATTTCCATGTTGTTCTTCCGAGTGTCAAATGATTGGAATGGTGCCATGTGGATTCTTTACTCTCTTTCACAAGGCACTTGAAATCCGGAAATATGGCATCTACATGATAAATGCTTGGAACATCATAAAGGTTAGAACATCCCCACAGTCACAGGATTCTAAATATAATCATATAATTATTGGAAGAAGATGCAACAAGCAAGCCATTAAAACCAGAGGTTCTGAGAGCTATTTCATTATAATTTCGTTTTGTATTTACCTTTTGTATTATGTTTTTTAACTTGTATCTATACATAATGGTTTAGTTTGAGAGAAAAGTCCTATCTTCAATATTTTGACATTATTGAAAAGTTACTTCAAGATTTAAACAACAAACATTACAGTGGCTAATTCTACTTTCCAATGACAAAGTTTAAAAACTGTTGACTGATTATAGAAAAAAGGTCAATAGGTAAAATCATTAGAGCTGTAGCCAGGTCCCAGAAATTCAAGCTTGTCTCGAAGAACCTAAATATGGTAACAAAATTCCCTTCTTTTAAATCTGTAGTTGTTCTCTTTAATGTGAGATTATTTTAGTAGCTAATGAAGATTCCATTTTATATGTGGATTCTAGACTATGTACTCTGGTTAAATGCCCAAAGCACTCCTTTGCCTCTTTCATTCACTCTTTCTATAAACACCTTAAAAACATATTTTTTAAAAAAATAAAGGCCTTATAATAAGTAGTGTACAATCAAAGTAGGGAACCTAGATGGTTCAGTAAGTATGTACTTTACACACAACAAATACATTCTTGACAATGAACTTTCTGAAATCAAGGAAATGAAGTGTACAGTTGCCAACTCTTGATAATTTATAGATGCTCTGATTCAGTGGCCTCTTTCTAGGAAGGACAAACCTGGAACATGCTGAACTTTTTTACAATGTGCTTAACTAGAATCCACATTATTCCAGGAGCACATAAATAGTCGAGAAGCATGAGTTAAGTGTACAAATTTGAACCAGCTGTAGTGTTTTAAATGAAACATCCTTGAAGCAAGAGGAGTGCGAACGGCAGTAGGTCCCCATTCTTACAGGCAAATCTTTACCACAGCAATTAAATCTGGAATGTTAGCAGGAAATAGAGCTATGTTTTTAATCATGATTCATCAACATGAGGAACACTAGCTAGGAATGTGCATACAACACTGCGAATGCTTAAACATAGTAAAAATAGTGATGTGGATTTTGCTCTCAGCCCTGGTCTACACTACGAGTTTAGGTCGAATTTAGCAGCTTTAGATCAATTTAACCCTGCACCCATCCACACGATAAAACCATTTTTGTCGACTTAAAGGGCTCTTAAAATCAATTTCTGTACTCCTCCCCGATGAGGGGATTAGCGCTGAAATCGACATCACTGGTTGAATTTGGAGTAGTGTGGATGCAATTTGACGGTATTGGCCTCCGGGAGCTATCCCAGAGTGCTCCATTGTGGACAGCACTCTCAACTCAGATGCACTGGCCAGGTAGACAGGAAAAGCCCGCGAACTTTTGAATTTCATTTCCTGTTTGGCCAGCGTGGCAAGCTGATCAGCACAGGTGACCGTGCAGAGCTCATCAGCAGAGGTGACCATGGAGTCCCAGAATCACAAAAGAGCTCCAGCATTGACCAAACTGGAGGTACTGGATCTGATCGCTATATGGGGAGATGAATCCATGCTATCCATTCCAAGAGATAAAATGCCAGAATATTTGAAAAAATCTCCAATGGCATGAAGGACAGAGGCTATAACAGGGACCTGCAGCAGTGCCGCGTGAAACTTAAGGAGCTCGGGCAAGCCTACCAAAACACCAAAGAGCCAAATGGCTGCTCCGGGTCAGACCCCCCCCAGACATGCTGCTTCTATGATGAGCTGCATGCAATTCTAGGGGGTGCCCCCACCACTACCCCACTCTTGTTCGTGGATTCCTGCAAGGGGGGAGTCTCACGCAACAGGGATGAGGATTTGGGAGACGAGGAAGATGATGATGAGGAGGAGGATAGCGCACAGCAGGCAAGTGGAGAAACCAATCTCCCCAACAGCCAGGAACTGTTTATCACCCTGGAGCCAATACCCTCCCAACTCTCCCAAGGCGGGCTCCCAGACCTTGAAGGCAGAGAACGCACCTCTGGTGAGTGTACCTTTGTAAATATAATACATGGTTTAAAAGCAAGCATGTTAATTTTCCCTGAAGACTTGGGATGCATTCGCGGCCAGTACAGCTACTGGAATGCATTCAAGCAACATCCGTTCTTTATCTCTCTGTGTTATCCTCAGGAGAGTGATATCATTCATGGTCACCTGGTTGAAATAGGGGAATTTTATTAAGGGGACATTCAGAGGTGGCCGTTCCTGCTGGGCTGTGTGCCTGTGGCTGAAAAGAAATCATCCCCGCTGTTAGCTATGTGGTGGGGGGAAGGGTGAAGCGATCATCCCAGAGAATTGGGTGTGTGTGGGGGGGGGTTAGTTGGGTTTGTGCTACACGTTAACCCAAGAACCGCAGCCCCTCCGAAAACGGCAGGCCCTCAATATAAGAGGCAAAATGCGACCTTTTACTAAAAGCACATGTGCTATGTAACATTAACAGCTTGGTTCACCGTGAAAGAGTCTACCCATTGTTCTCTAAAATGTGTCTTTTTTAAGAATATTCTCCCTTTTTTTCCTCCTAGAGCTGCAAATGTTTCAACACTCCCCCTATCATCTCCGTCCCCGAGGCTAGCGCAGATAAGAAGGTGAAAAAACTGCACTCGTGATGAAATGTTCTCTGAGCTCATGCAGTCCTCCCACACTGAAATAGCTCAGCAGAATGCATGGAGGCAAACAATGGCAGAGTCCAGGAAAGCAGAAAATGAACGCGAGGACAGGAGGGACGAGCAAGAGGAAAGGTGGCGGGAGCAAGAGGAGAGGTGGTGGCAGCATGATGAGAGGAGGCAGGATGCAATGCTGAGGCTACTGGAGGATCAAACTGATATGCTCTGGCGTATGGTTGAGCTGCAGGAAAGGCAGCAGGAGCACAGACCGCCTCTGCAGCCCCTGTGTAACCGACCACCCTCCTCCCCAAGTTCCATAGCCTCCTCACCCAGACACCAAAGAACGCGGGGACGGGGGGGAGCAGGGAGGGCTTCCGGGCACCCAACCACTCCACCCCAGAGGACTGCCTGAGAAACAGAAGGCTGGCATTCAATAAGTTTTGAAGTGCAGTGTGGCCTTGTCCTTCCCTCCTCCCCTCCTTCACCACCCAACCCGGTGCTTCCCTCCTCCTCCACCCCTCCCAGGCTACCTTGGCAGTTATCCCCCTATTTGTGTGACAAATTAATAAAGAATGCATGATTTTGAAACAACAATGACTTTATTGCCTCTGCAAGCGGTGATCAAAGGGGGGAGGTCGGTTGGCTTAAAGGGAAGTAGAGTGAACCAAGGGGGCGGGTTATCATTAAGGAGAAACAATCAGAACTCTCACACCGTAGCCTGGCCAGTCATGAAACTGTTTTTCAAAACTTCTCTGATGTGCAGCGTGCCCTCCTGTGCTCTTCTAACCGCCCTGGTGTCTGGCTGCGCATAATCAGTGGCCAGGTGATTTGCCTCAACCTCCCACCCCACCATAAATGTCTCCCCGTTACTCTCACAGATAATGTGGAGCACACAGCAAGCAGCAATAACAATGGTAATACTGGTTTTGCTGAGGTCTAACCGAGTCAGTAAACTGCACCAGTGAGCTTTTAAACGTTCAAATGCACATTCTACCACCATTTTGCACTTGCTCAGCCTATAGTTGAACTGCTCCTTACTACTGTCCAGGGTTCCTGTGTATGGCTTCATGAGCCATGGCATTAAGGGGTAGGCTGGGTCCCCAAGGATAACTATAGGCATTTCAACATCCCCAACGGTTATTTTCTGGTCCGGGAAGTAAGTCCCTTCCTGCAGCTGTTCAAACAGACTAGAGTTCCTGAAGATGCGAGTGTCATGTACCTTTCCCAGCCATCCCACGTTGATGTCGGTGAAACATCCCTTGTGATCCACCAGTGCTTGCAACACCATTGAAAAGTACCCCTTGTGGTTTATGTACTGGCTGCCAAGGTGGTCCGGTCCCAAGATAGGGATATGCGTTCTGTCTATTGCTCCACCATGGTTAGGGAATCCCATTGCAGCAAAGTCATCCACTATGACCTGCACATTTCCCAGGGTCACTATTCTTGATAGCAGCAGCTCAGTGATTGCGTTGGCTACTTGGATCACAGCAGCCCCAACAGTAGATTTGCCCACTCCAAATTGATTCCCAACTGACCGGTAGCTGTCTGGTGTTGCAAGCTTCCAGGGGGCTACCGCCACTCACTTGTGAACTGTGAGGGCTGCTCTCATCTTGGTATTCTTGAACTTCAGGGCAGGGGACAGCAAGTCACAAAGTTCCATGAAAGCGCACTTATGCATGTGAAAGTTTCGCAGCCACTGGGAATCATCCCAGACCTGCAACACTATGCGGTCCCACCAGTCTGTGCTTGTTTCCCGGGCCCAGAATTGGCATTCCACGGCATGAGCCTGCCCCATTGCCACCAGGATGTCCAAATTGCCAAGGCCCATACTTTGAGAGAAGTCTATGTCCATGTCCTCATCACACTCATCACCGCGCTACCGTTGCCTCCTCACCTGCTTTTGCACGTTCTGGTTCTGAACTGCAGGATAATGCGCGAGGTGTTTGCAATGCTCATAACTAATGCGGTGATCTGAGCGGGCTCCATGCTTGCTGTGGTATGGCATCTGCAGGAGGGCAGGAGAGCAGAGTTGCAGCAGAAGCGGTGGCTGACGACGGATGCCACGAAAATAGATATTTATAGAGAGATGCCACGAGAATAGATATTTATAGAGAATGACAAGAGGACCTGCAAAGTGGATTCAGGAGAGCAGGAGAGCAGAGTTGCAGCGGAAGTGGGAGCCCATGACAGCCAACATGGAGAAATTCGCTATCTATCGAGACAAGAGCAGGAGAGCAGAGTGGCAGCAGAAGCAGTGGTTGGAAGACCAGTTTTTCCGACCTATTGCACCGCCTGCGGCCACAGCAGGAGAGCAGAGTGGCAGCGGAAGCGGTCCTTTGATGATGACGGTTAGCAGTCCTACTGCACCGTCTGCTGAAAGCAGTATGGCGCCCGCACGGAAAAAAGGCGCAAAACAATTGTCTGCCATTACTTTCACAAAGGGAGGGGCAACTGAAGACATGTACCCAAAACCACCCGCAACAATATTTTTGCCCCATCAGGCATTGGGAGCTCANGACATGTACCCAAAACCACCCGCAACAATATTTTTGCCCCATCAGGCATTGGGAGCTCAATCCAGAATTCCAATGGGCAGTGGAGACTGCGGGAACTGTGGGATAGCTCCAAAAGTCGACGCTAGTCTCGGTACTGTGGACGCACTCCGCTGACTTAATGCACTTAGTGGGAACACACACAATCGACTGTATAAAATTGCTTCCTAAAAACTTGACTTCTATAAATTCAACCTAATTTCGTAGTGTAGACATACTCTCAGTTGCATTGCTGTTACACTGCTGCAACCCCATTGACTTCAGGGGACTTTCTGGGAATTTGCAGGTATAAATGTGAGGAGAATTATCCCCAATTATAATAAATACCAGCCAATAATTTTGTATGGCTTTTGTAATAGTCATATGCTGGTTTAATTATTTGGGAGGACAGTGAAAATTCCCAAGTTTATCTAGATGGAATGGATATTCTCTCCCCTAGAAAATCAAAGTAAACATGATTAGGATTAGAATGAAATATATACAACAAAATTTAGTGAAAACACCAGTTTATATTGTGGCAATTGTGTTCCTTTTCCTACCAGACTAGCATAGTTACCTGCTTCTTCCTTTTGATTCTTAGATTTAAGTATCTAGCACAATGTTGCATTGACAGTGGCCGATGCATAAACAACAGAATGATGCCTACCAATTTGGCAATGAACAGTGTTTTTAAAAAGTGAATAGCACCACTTCAGGGGATAGAAGAGAATAGAATTTGGTTTTATATAGTGCCTTTCATGCACATAGTGTCCCAAAGCACTTTACAAAGCAATTACTTAAGTACTGATAGCACCATGACTGTGTAGGAAAATGTGGCAGCTATTAGACACTCAGCAAAAGCTCACACACAGCTTTAGGCACTGGAACTTATTAAAAGGACAATTGGCCAGCAGACTGGGGTTTATTCCTTTTCCCTTCATGAAAAAGATCTGAGTATAGTTTTCATTCACAAAAGAGGCGGGCAGGACTCTCGTATCCTCCCACAACATAGGCTGTATTACTGGGGTTTCATCATTAATTTGGGATACAAAGACGTATCCCTTTCCTTTCCCATAACATAATGCTGTATGTGTAAACCTGAAACAAACAGTGGGACAATAGCACTACACCAAATGGGACCTAAGTGACAGGTGTAGCATTGCAGAAGCCCTAGGCATAACTAACAGTATGAACCAAAGACTGTGAACCAGAGTAGGCCTGGCTGTGGCAAAATAGCAACACACTAGATATTAGCTAACCAAGCAAGCATATTCCTGACCTGAGAGGATGGTACGTGAGTGGGGGGAGGGTTATGGTACATTGTAAACCATGGCAAAGAAGTTTGGGTGGTTTGCAGAACCTCTCAATGGAATTATAACTCCAGAATTTGTATACATTAAAAATAAATGTTAAAAGTTCTTGTTTTACATAACATACAGCTGATTAGTTCTGGAACCCACATGCCCTAGTGCTGCTTTCAGTTCCCTCTGCTTCCTCATTTCCCTCTGTGTCCGCCCTACCCACCCATCCACTTGCATAGACCCATTTGCCTGCTATCTTTCCCACTTTGCACTCCACTTGGAGTGTCTCCTCTTTGTTTCCTGCTCCAGTGTCCCTTGGAGAGACTTTGCTTGCAAACGGCAGCAGTCTCTCCTCCACTGCAGTTGGGGAGGCAATGGCTTAGAACTGTTGGGTGAAATGCCAAGTGAATTACAAGAATTCTGTTGCTCAGACTGCAGTAGGCTTAACATTGTGATCTCTGTGTATGTATGTGTATGTATGTCTGACACCAGTGTTCAAAGAAATTAACATTACTTTACACAGTGCATCCAGTGAAGTTATTTCAGAGATCCTTATTCTAAGGTGAAGTGGGAGCCTTTCAAGTTATTTTAATGCTGGCCAAATAATAGTTTTTTTAACCAGTTACTAGATAACTTCATTTAGAAGCGGCCACTAAACTTAATTACTTACTTTTCCCTGAGGCTTTATACTGAGGGCAGCTTCAAAATGAGGGTGGCATCTATTAAATATATTTTAATTACTGTCTCCTGCATCTTCAGCATTAAAGGTGGTGCTTTTGATCAAGGACACAGTACTTCTCCATAGAGGTCAGTGGTAAATCACCTGTGGACTTGTTTTTAAAGATATTTGGTATTCACACGCCACAATCTTTTTTTTTTTTTTTACAAGCAATTAGTTACTTTATTGAAAGTCATGAAAAATACTAGAAGGAAATGGCGGGTGAAAGTGATGTGTCTGGCATCTACATTTTCAGCTATTTCCACCTTTGTGGCACTATTATTACAAAATGAAGGCAGATAATCTATCAGTGGCTATCCTGATCCCCAGTTACTGAAGCAGATTGGTCCTCATGCTGGAGAAAAGAGGATACTGATGATATTCTCTCAGGCTTGATTTTTTACACCAGTTTGCACATTCACCTAAATCCCTCCAATATGCCTCTAGACACAGCAATAATTTTCCTTACTCTGGCTGCAGAAGGACTGCAGGAAAATCCCAGAATGCACATTTACTGTAAATCTTGTTTTATCTGAATGGAGCCCATCAAGCCTGATTTCAAAATTCATCCCCAGAGACTGTCTCGATAACAAAATAATTTCCTACATACCAATTTCAAGTCTTTAAGCTAAAAGACAAATCAAAGAGACTTCAGTAACATCATGCAGGAAGAGAACTGTGTACAAAAATCTCTCGGGTCCAGGACTTTTTAAACAGTGCTGTTTACTGAGAAGCATGACAGTAGCAAAGAAGATTGAGACAGAGGTTCCACCGGTCACTCTTCAAATGCTTTGGGCTAGAGATGTTCAGTTTAGTTGTTTAATACAGGGGAGACAGGAGTTTAACTTCAGTCATCAGTTTGAGTCTGACTGAATTGTCACACCTCCCGCCAGTGGAAGAAAGAAAGATCTAGTCTGAGGTGCTCAGGCCCTTTAAATATAATTGGTTAAAGAAAAGGAGCTATCCGCAGCCTTTACATATGCAGGTGTCAGTAGCTCTACCAGCATACCACAGTCCCAACCTGTAACACTACATTCCAGCCTTGGGCCTCTCCTGAGCAAAGACTACCAATCTCACTGCATGTAGTTGAAACCATTCTCATTTTCACCGATGATTCGAGACACATTCTTTGAATCCCAGTTTCTACAAAGCAGCATGAAACCACAGTTCTATTCATTTGTTCTTATTGGGTTTTTAAAAGGTCTGATTCTTTTTGTCTGAAATAAATAGCAACATGTAGGGGACAGTGACTAAGTCAGAGTGAAATATACCCAGAAGAAAAATCACCCAACAGGGAGGAAGGTAAAGGAGAGGAGCAGAGGAGGATGCAGTAATAAAAGGAAGATAGGGAAACACTACATACTTTTATTACCAGTAAAGATCCCAACCCTGCCAACAAAGAAAGGGAAGGGATTTTGTAAAAAGGAAAGGAGTTCTAGAGACAAGTGCAGATACAGTATAAAAATCTCCTGTTTCGCCACTTTGTAGAATTTCTAACCCACTGCTGCAAATTGGGGAAAGTAAAAGGGATGAGTCAAGCTGAGAAATAGGCTAAAAATAAACTCAAACTTGAATCTGTGATGCACTACATGTAGCTATAAAGCTGAGTTACCTTTGTTTTTAAGGTAGTACACCCTTACATTTCTAAGAACTCTTCTTTTTTGCAGAGATGGTAGCCATTTTGTTCTCAGTGCAAACTCAGTTTGATGAAAGCAATACTTTAAAAAAAAAATTAAAAATCAGACCACTTATTGAAGGGACTAAAAATACGATTTTCAAAAGTACCTAAGAGACTTAGGGCCTGTTTATACTGTGCAGCAATATGCACTATGGGAGTGTGATTTCTAAGGCGCACTAACTCGTCCATGTAGACCCTGCTGATGCTCACTAAAGGTTACCTAGTGAGCTTTAATTCAGTGCTATTTAAAACAGAACTACCTTAAAGCGCAGTAGGGAACCCTTAGTGTGCACTAGCAGGGTCTTTATCAGGGGTCGGCAACGTTCGGCACGCGGCTCGCCAGGGTAAGCACCCTAGCAGGCTGGGCCAGTTTATTTACCTGCTGACACGGCAGGTTTGGCCGATCGTGGCCCCCACTGGCCGCGGTTCACCATCCCAGGCCAATGGGGGCGGTGGGAAGCCGCAGCCAGCACATCCCTTGCCCACGCCGCTTCTTGCCGCCCCCATTGGCCCGGGACGGCGAACTGCGGCGAGTGGGGGCCGCGATCGGCCAAACCTGCCACGTCAGCAGGTAAATAAACTGGCCCGGCCCACTAGGGTGCTTACCCTGGCGAGCCACGTGCCAAACGTTGCTGACCCCTGGTCTATATGGACGAATTAATTCGCAACACTTTAGTGTGCTCTACAAAGCACATGCACATAATGTGCATTACCCCAGCATGTAGATAAGCCCTTAAAAGCACAAGCCTTATTTTCAAAAGTGACTTAGGCTCCTAAGTTTCATTGAGAGTCAACAGTATCTATACTCCTAAGTGCCTAAGTCTCTTTTGAAAATGGGACTTGGGCTCCTAACTCAATTAGGTGCTTTTGGAAGTTTTAATCTAAGTAAAGACTTAACAACCTTTAGGCTTTGTTGACTTTGTTTTTGTTGTTTTTATTTTAAATCTTGGCCTTAAAATGTATACAATTTTTAAAATAATTTGCACAGTGACACAGTTTTCAAACTGTTCCAGATATAGTTGATGTCTTTTCATGAATCTATTATTATAGAGATATGTAATTTGGAATGCTGGAACTCCCACTTCAGTGGGAGCCTGATCAGACCCAAAAGTATGAAATACCTTCTGATGTTAAGTAACCAAATACCTACAGCCTCATCCAAAGCCCACTGCAATCAATGGGAGTCCTAATGCGCTACAATATTAGCCATGATGCTCTTCAAGAACTTATTTAGAAAGATACAATGATCTAAAATTCTAAACCAGTATAACCAAACCACAAGAACAAGGGCCAAACCCTGCAACCTTTATTTATAAGTGATTGCTACCTATCCATCAATGCTATTTCTAAATCACCTACCAGCACATTCTTTGAACATTTAACTCATATTTATAGTTCATTCCTCTGGTTAGTTATGAGCAACCTGAATGTTTCAAAGAATCTCATAGAGATGCATGGAGACTGACAGCTGCTCAGATATCATTAGAACAAGATTAAACTTTGACATACTTTAAATACACCTCTACCCCAATATAACACTGTCTTTGGGAGCCAAAAAATCTTACCGCGTTATAGGTGAAACCGTGTTATATTGAACTTGCTTTGATCCGCCGGAGTGCGCAGCCTCGCCCCCCTCCCCTCCCCGGAGCGCTGCTTTACCGTGTTATATCTGAATTTGTGTTATATCGGGTCGCTTTATATCAGGGTAGAGGTGTATCATCATTAAGAAAACTATACTGAACTCAGTGACTAATTAGATTCTATAAGTACTGACTATCTTTAAACTACAAAGAACCTTGGATATGCAGTCATCCTAGAATTACCAAGAAGAGACCTAAAATAAACAAACACACATACCATAGCACTACTGTTGCTCCGCACAACATGATTAGAGGTTTCTATGCAGGAGTGCAAGTAGGGTGGTACCCGCCAGTAAGCAGTACAAGAAAGAGATTTTTAACGGGTACGGGGTACCAGAAAGACTTGGGGCTAGCCTCCCGCTCTGGACCGGGGTGGGGGGAGAGGTTGTGCTCTGCTCCTTAAAGGAGCAGAATGTAGCTAGGGAGGGCATTCATTCTTTAAATGGCTTTAACAGCACAATACATATGCTAACAAACTTAAACAAAGCAGCGTATGTGCTGTTACATTGGTCAGGAGTCCTCAAGAGGGGTGGGGGTGGGGAAACGGAAGGTGTTTAAACAGTGTTTTTGATTCTGTTTCTCCCCATTGGTCTGAATTATCCATGACATCCATAATGCATCACATCAAGTCCAAATCATTAGAGGACTGCCTCTACTTGCACTGACCAGAGGATGTTTGGATTCTGATGCAGCCTTACAGGAATCAGGTGTTGTCCCCAGTGTACAGAATTCTTCTTTGCAGCCAAACTAGTCTTACATGCATTTTGTTAACTGGAACTGGAGCAGCAAAACAAAGAAAACAATACATTTTCTACTTTGTGGGTGAGAGAACTATAAGTGAAGATTATAATGCCGGTCACTGACGGCCTTAAACCAGCTGACTCAGGAATCTGCCAAGAACTTTGCTGAAAATATGTTCCTCATCTTAGCAACGGAGCTAAAATTTATCATATATCTGCCCACCTTTATTTGAATAAAGCTCCTTCTGATCTGACAGCTCAGGCATTGTCAGTTTCATCAAGAACAATTTACAAACTTGGAACCTAATCCTGTAAACCCTTAATCATTTGATCAATCCCACTGAAGACAAATGGGACTGTTTGCATGACTATTGACTACTTTTGTGGACTGGTAAGAGTTTCAGGAGTCTGTTCCTATAAAGAAAGTTGAATCCCCCATTGAAATGCAATGTTTGGGTACAGTACCATAAAGCAATTTAGGATACAGCTCTACTAAAAATTTGTCTTTCAATAAGTCATACATATGCTGAAATGGCTCCTCACCCAACTCCCATATTCCATATTAACAGACTGAATACTATATAAGTGGGGGGGGGAAGTGAGTAGTTAAGCATGTTGATGTTTGTATATACAAAGTGGGGTGTCGGAGGGGACAAGGAGAGCGGGGGGCCCCCGGGCTGGGGGCGGGGCAGGGAGGAGTCACATGGAGAGTCACGTGGGGAGGTCACATGCCCCCCCTTGTGTCCCTCCCATGAGTGCAGTACCGGCAAGAAATTATTTCTACTTGCACCACTGTCTCTACGCAGCATCTGGCAATAGAGAACTTTGCCTTATGGAGAAAAGCTACTGAGCTATGACAACTGCAGGTACTGCAGCCTATTATATGTCTGATAAGCCACCAGTTCTCTCTCAAACACGTATCCCTTGGTAGCCAGTGCGGTAACTTCAGAACACCTGGGAAAGAGTAAAAGCTTTTCATTAATAATTCATCCTGAGTAGTCTACATTTTCATGCAGTGTGTATCAAGGTGATATTATGTTTAATATAAACTTAAAATGTCAGCTTTTAAAAAAAGCAAGCAAAAGCTGATTTTGTTTTAGGTGTGAGCCTTTGAAAAATGTATTCATGATACCACAATAAGCTGTCAGCTATACTGACAGCTGAAAATGAAGTGTGCTGTGCATCTTGGAAATACCCAGACATTTTTTATGCTTTAAAAAAAAAAAAAGTGTGCGTGGGGAGGTGAAGACAACGCACTGAAACCCGCTGCCAGACTCTGGATGGGGACGTAGAAACTTCATTCAGATGCCACTGTATCAGAATCTGTGGAACTCTTTAAGTCATAACAAACTATCAGGAAAAATAACCTGAAGTGATCTCAGCATAACCAAAAATGTTCAACTGTCCTTTTGAAGCAGTAATTCAAGTATTTAAGCTCAGAGAAATTTCTTGATGGAAGATACCAGGGAAAGAGCATGTTAGTGGAAAAGAAGCTGCTTTAATTGGGCGGTTAAGAGTATTTGATAGGATAATAAAAAGGCAGAACTGTCAGAGTGCAATTCTTCCCTTGGCTGCTGGCCAAACCAATGAAGGCTTTTAGAGGGGAAAATAAATAACCAAAATGAGAACAACAGTCTCACAGGCCAGTCTGAAAATAGTTCTCAGTATTTCAGCTTCATTTGCATGATAGCTCGTTTTCACTTACTTTACTGTTTTCTACTGTTTTTCTTCAGCCCTTATGCTCCCTACACAGGATGTTTGCTCCAGTTACAGCCATTGGTGGACAGCTACTCCAGTGCAAACCCCTAGCAGATATGCAGAACTACATTTGCACCAATACATTTTACCCTGTTTGAAACCAAGATAAATTCCATCTTGAAATCAGGATATATTCCACTAGTGCAGCAGCAGCTTTGCCCATCTGCACTAGGAACTGCACCAGTTTAACTACACTACTGGTTCATCTGTAATAAGGGCTAATTTCCAGCACAGAGAAAACCCTAGAATGAATAAGTGTGATGGGTCAGCTCGTTGCTGCAAACCTTTTAGGCAGCTTTACCCATCAAAGTTCTTTTTTTTTCCTTTGAATCATAACTTTGTCTCTTCTCCACCATAACTCATGATATTTAAAGGCAAATAATTTCCCTGAGCTGCAAATGCTTGGTATAAGCTAGGGAGTAGACTAAAAAGTCAGGGAGGATAGAATGTAGCTCCTAATTCCATTCAGTCCAAACCCCTTTCTTCAGGGCTGGCTTTATTTTCAAACAAGAGTTCCAGAACAAGAGCAAATAAACTCACAAAGCTGAGCATGAGCCGCTCAAAGCTGTCCCAGCTTCCATCAGCTCCGCAGGGAGAGGATACACCCTTCCCCTTTTAGGAGCCTCTCTTAGCTATTGTGGAGAAAGCCATATTAGAACTTCCCTGATCTTGTGGCGCTCATGTCTACTACCCCTTCCAAGGAGACAGGATGCCTTGTAACTGACTTCCTGTAGGTCAGATGCTCACTAGTAGCTATGTACCCTGCTACCAGGGCCAGCTCCAGGCACCAGCCTACCAAGCATGTGCTTGGGGCGGCACCTGGAGGGCGGTGGCGCTCACCCGGGGAGATCGGAGCCGCAGCGGGCTTGCCGCCCTCCCTCGGCGCTCCGGCCAGCCGGGGAGAGCGGGGCCGCAGCCGGGCCCACTGTCCTCCTCCCGGCACTCCGGACGGCCAGGGAGAGCGGGCTTGGCGCCCTCCCCTGCCGCGCTCCCCGCCAGGGGGCAGGGGGTGGCGGGAGGCTTTTTTGCATGGGGCGGCAAAAAAGCCAGAGCCGGCCCTGCCTGCTACTAGAGTTGCCCTATAGGCACAAAGGACATAATAGGTGCACTAGGATGTATGCATGCATCCCATAGGCCAGTGTCATATTTTAGACTTTAAATGGTTTGCATATTTTAAAAGGTCTTATTTTTTAAATCTCAATCCTGTTTTGCATGTAACTTTTAATACATGGCCTTATCCCAAATGCATTTCAAACACCACCCACAAAATTTTCTCATCACAACCTCTAAACATTTTTGAGTCTGATGGAAAAGCAAATGTTTGAATGGAGTAGTTTGAAAAGAGGAGGAGAAAGTCCAAGGGGATCCAGGATGATATTTTAGATAATATCTGCCACTCGGTGCAATCTGGAGAAGGGGTGAAATTTACTGTGATTTGGCAATAGAAGTAATCTCTGCCAGAAATCATTTAGCAATATCCATAGGATGGAGGAAATGAATTCCACCATAATCAAGGAATTCCCGCTGTCCTTCCTGCAATATGAATATTGAGAAAGTAAGATATAAGATACGTGCTTGTACAAGCTTTGGCATCACTCCTACCATTTTAAGTTGTAAGAAATATGATCTGAGTTACAATCCCATTCACCAAGAATGTGTTGGAAATAAATTTCCCTAAAGACTTATTAGCCCCTGGGGTTGACTGGTGGTCTTGATTGTCACAGTACAGAACTCTGTTGTTTTAAAGATCGAGGGTTGATCTTGTTATATACCATGCTCTAGTACACATCGAAGAGAGGCTAGCAAACCCTTGACATCAGCCCAAGCAAAGGGGCTGGAGTGTAAGCATAACTGACAGAAGAACAAACTGAAACTTTTTTTATTTTTTACCAGTGTTCAGCATTTGTACTGTTCCTTCTTGTCACTATCATCCAATGTGTACACAGAAAACACGTAGAACTTGCGTACCTATTTACATTATCTGCTCTCCAATTAACATCTTGATAACCTGCATTCTTTCAGCAACTTTATTTTTAGACCACTGAACCACAGCTTTTTAACCTGTTACTAAACCAACATTACAAAAGTGACAAACCAATATGAATTAAAGCATTTTCCTAGGATATGTAGGAATGGAAGCACTGGAAGCAAACAAGCCACATGCATCCCATATTATCAATATTTCTGGTGGGTCCACTCGGACATTTTCCTTTAAGCTGCTAAAATATTATATATTGCATTTCAGTATCCTCTTGATCCTTTAGGTTAGGGCAGTTGAGCTTTCATTAAATTGGGACTGTCCAAGTCAGACATTTCAGGCCAAATCATCTTTGCCTCATGCAAAGTTCCCAGGATTTGGTCCCACGTTATTTTCACAAATGTACAACAAATATTAATACCTCTGAAATAAGAGCTATAGAAAGTAGAAAAGGTTGCTGACTGATGATGGGACACATCCTGAGAGGTGCTAAACTTTTTTAGGACAGCGCAGGCATTTATACAATGTTCTTGTAAAATATATCATGTCCTCCTATAGTAGCAGATCCATATAGAGAATATCAGCCTACTATTACTACTATATAAAGGAGTTGCTTCTTTAGCTGAAGTGGTAGAGATCATGTTTTGGTGCTAAGGATCTCAAGTCCAAACCCTCTTAAGAAAGTTGTTATGTTTGGAAATTGGCCTCTATTTCAACTGTGTTTAACTTCCTATAGTATGTTGAGGTATGAAAGATGATTTAGCGCAATCTCTTTTCCTTTGTTCACCACCAACCAATACCCTCTTCATTTCTCATCAGCTCTTGTGTTATCTTATGATCTATTAAAAACATTAAAGGTTTTTCTTGAACATATGTGACATTTCAAAAAAGAGCACTTCCTTCCTTCTTTCCTTTCCCCATAAGAATCAATAGGATAATTTGCTCCTTCTCAACTCATATTTAAACACATTCTGCTCAGCACATCTGGGGAGTATGAAAATGGCCTAAATGGTTATATCCTCAACTCTTGCAATTACTCCTTCATTACCAAAAAATTATAAACCTAAACAAAATTCCAAATTATAGCTGCATGTAGACTTCAGCAGGAGCATAAAATTGCACTTACAAGCCCACTTATTATAATCCCTATGGACTAGCATTGACTAATGTGTGGCATGTGGGCCAACTGGTGCCCTTAGAATCCTAATAGTCTTCCCATATCTTCCCTTTGCCTGTAGCCCTCCAGCAAGGCAAAGCTTATCAACCACAGGTTTTTTGTTTTGGACAAACTTAGCCACCATCCAACCTCTATTCTACCAAGAAAGACCCTAGTGCAAGTCAATATTATGGATATAGGCATTTAGTAGTTAGCTGTTCCCAAATAATATTACAAGGAAATCAATTGTAGGGCTGAGACTACCAGCAAGCTGCCAAAGTCGCCTTTAGTGCAACAAAGATTGGGCACCTCTGTCTGTAACAACCACCTGCTTGACCCCCCATACATCAATCTTCATGTCTATACTATGAGCGAGGAATGTCATTCCCCTGCTTGTGTACACATACTTGTGCTCGCTCTCATCAAGTTAGCATGAGTATAAACAGTAGTGTGGCCTTGCTAGCATAGGTAGCTGCAATGGAGGCACGGCTGAACCATGCCAAGTAAATACCCACCAGTTTCAGGCAGGTTCATACTTGGCATGGCTCAGCTTTGCCTCCACTGCGGCTACCCATGCTACCATGACTACACTTCTATTTATTGAGCTAGCACGAGTATATTTACACATGCAGGGAATTCACACCCCTAGCTTGCAGGGTAGACATAGCCTTAATGTGCACAGAATTACATACCACTTTCTGTTTAAGTTCTGTTTAAGAACTTAGCTGTTGCAATGCTCAACGTTTCAACACCTACCTTTTAGTAATCTAGAAAAGCATAGGAACAACATTGTGATCCACAAAGCCTGAATTAGATGCCTAGGCTCCTACCCAATGGGGAGAGATAGGTGTCTAAGACTGCGATCCACAAAAGTAAACATGTTAGATAGATAGCTGCCAATAGGAGATGCAAATGAGAAAGGTGAGTCCTAAATCCTGACCCTCACAGAGACAGGTACCTAAATCCAGGCTTCAGGGACAGGCCTATCTCGGCTAGTAATCCACAACCAGGAACCTCTCTCCTGGAAGTTCTTTAGCCATTAAAATAAAAAGAAAACAAGGGAAGAAGAAGTGGGACTATTAAACACTGAGGATGGGGTTGAGATTAAAGATAATCTAGGCATGACCCAATACCTAAATGAATGCTTTGCCTGAGTTTTTAATAAGGGTAATAAGGAGCTTAGGGGTGGCTAATGGAAATGAGGATATGGAAGTACAAATTACCACATTTGAGGTGGAAGTCAAATTCAAACAGCTTAATGGGACCAAATCAGAGGGCCCACATAATTCCATCCAAGAATATTATAGTAACTGGTATGTGAAATTGCCAGCCCAATAGCAAGGATTTTTAATAAATCCATAAATGTAGGGGTCGTATCCTATGACTTGAGAATTACTAATATAGTACCTATTTTAAGAAAGGGAAAAAAGTGATCCAGGAAACTACAAGCCCATTAGTTTGACCTCAGTTGCATGCAAAGTCTTAAAATAAATTTTGAAAGAGAAATTAGTTAAAGATATAGAGGTAAACAGAAATTGAGATAAAATATAACATGGTTTTACAAAAAATAGATCATGAGAGACCAACCGTATCTCTTTCTTTGAAAAGATAACTGATTTTTTAGACAATAGATCTAACCTACATGGATTTCAATAAAATTCCATATGGGAAATGAATAGTTAAATAGGAGAAGATGGGGATTAATACAAGAATTGAAAGGAGGATAGGGACCTGGTTAAAAGGGGAGAATACAATGGAGTCATACTGAAAGGTGACCTGTCATGCTGGAGGAAAGTTACTAGTCTTCAGACCAACCGTATTTAATATTTTCATTAATGGCCTTGGCACATAAAGTAGGTGTGTGCTAATAAAATTTGCATGACACAAAATTGGGAGGTATTGCCAATATGGTGGAGGACAGGAACATCATACAAGAAGATCTGGATGACCTTGAAAATTGGAGTAATAGAAATGAGAAAAAATTTAATAGTGCAAAGTCATGCACATAGGGAAAAACAACAAGAATTTTTGCTATAAGCTGGGGACAGATCAGTTAGAAGCAACAAAGGAGGAGAAAGACCTGGGTATATTAGTTGATCAGAGGATGACTATGAACCATTAATGTAATCCTTGGATGCATCAGGCAAGGTATTTCCAGTAGAGATAGGAAAGTGTTATTAACATTATACAGTGCACTAGTGAGACCTCAACTGGAATACTGTGTGCAATTCTGATCTCTGATGTTTAAGAATTCAAACTGGAACAAGTGCAGAGAAGGGCTACTAGGATGATCAGAGGAATGGAAAACCTACCTTACGAGAGGAGAGTCAAGGAGCTAGGCTTGTTTAGCCTAACAAAGATAAGGCTGAGGGGAGATGTAATTGCTCTTTATAAAAATATATCAGAGGGATAAATATCAGGGTAGCAGAGGAGTTATTTAAGTTAAGCACCAATGTTGGCACAAAAACAAATGGATATAAACTGGCCATCAGCAAGTTTAGGCTTGAAATGAGATGAAGGTTTCTAACTGTCAGAGGAGTGAAGTTCTGGAACAGCCTTCCAAGGGGAGCAGTGGGGCCAAAAATCCTATTTGGTTTCAAGACTGAGTCTGATAAATTTATGGAGAGGATAGTATGATGAAATTGCCTACAATGGCATGTGACCCATACGTGACTGCTAGTAGCAAATATCCCCAACAGCTGGAGATGGGACACTAGATGGGGAGGGCTTTGAGTTACTACAGTGAATTCTTTCCCAGGTCTCTGGCTGTTGAGTCTTGCCAACATGCTCATGGTCTAACTGCTCACCACATTTGCAGACAGGAAGGAATTTTTCCCATTGTCAGATTGGCAGAGTCCCTGGGGGGCTTTTGCCTTCTTCTGTAGCATGGGGCACAGGCCACTTGCTGGTTTAAACTAGAGTAAATGGTGGGTTCTCTGTAACTTAAATCCTGACTTAAAGACTTCAATAACTCAGTCAGTTGGCCTTAATGTCTTGGAGTCAGGTACCTAAGCCACGTCTTGTTAAGCACCTGCCTCACTCCAAACAAAGCAGCTGGAGTTGCCTACCTGTCACGAATCTGTCCATGATAGAGCACCCCCTTTAGGCTACATGGAAAGTACAGAGGTGCTGCAGGGTGTCCTTTTATCAAGCCAGTGCTCACCTTCCAGCCAGGGCCTCTCAACTGTCTTGTCCACTATGTGTCCCCAGTGATGCCACCAAACAACCCCTAGCCAGCAAAAGGATTAAACAAAAGAAAGATAAAGAAAAACGTGTAAGCAGCTCCCTCCAGGATATGGGCCTCTCTTACTTCAGAGGAGCATGGTGAGTATCAAGGTCCACTTCAGAGCTCACTGGGCTCCAGAACAAGCCTTAGTTCTTTCCCCCTTTAACTCAGGGGTTCTGCACCCTCCTTCTGCAAGGGCAGGGCCTCTATAGTGTGTTAGCCCTCTCTCCAGGGCTGGAGAAGTTCAACAGTCTGTTCCTTTCATAGGGTTTCCCCCATCTGAGTTGAGTTCCCTCTTTTTTAACTCCTCCTCCATTCCTGGCATGATTGGGAGGGGAGGTGGGCTGGGGACTTTTAAACCCAAAGCAGCTCCTTAACACTCCCCCCCTTCCATGCCAGTGTGAGGTTTATATACCCCATCACACTCCTTTATAACTTTTAGCCTGGTTAGAGCAGTCAGCTGGGATGTGGGAGAGCCATGTTCAATTCCCCCCTCTGCCTCCTGGGGAGAAAGGCTTTGAACAGGGATCTCCTACCTCTCAGGGCTGTACTCTAAGCACGAGCTATAGGATAGTCTGATATGGGGCTCCCTCAGTCTCTTCTGCTGAAGCTATTCCACTGTGTATAAATAATCAAAGCGTCATTAGAGCAGGGGACAAGACCCTGGATCTCCCACCTGCCTGGTGGGCGTCTGAACCACCAACATACCCAGACATTATCACTCTCTCTTTCTCTCTCTCTGGCCCAATTAATCACAGTGTAAGGCAAAGAGCTGTGCAGCCTTAAAACTTCCCCAATCGGAAGGGAGTGGGACAAGAGTCCCTGTCAAGAGACAGGGGTTGGCAGGAGACTTGAGACCTGACTGGGAACTCCTGAAGTGGACTACAGAAGTGGACTATCCTGGAGGGAGCTGCTTACACGTTTTTCTTTATCTTTCTTTTGTTTAATACAGATACAGTTATCCTGAAACTGTGATGCTGTGTATATCCAGGATGAGGTCATCCACCAGAACAAGTATTGTCTCAATACTTACCATCATGTGCCAGCAATGCCCCTCTGCCATGTACATTGGCCAAACCGGACAGTCTCTACGCAAAAGAATTAATGGACACAAATCTGACATCAGGAATCAAAATACTCAAAAACCAGTGGGAGAACACTTTAACCTGTCTGGTCATTCAGTGACAGACCTGCGGGTGGCTATATTACAACAGAAAAACTTCAAAAACAGACTCCAAAGAGAGACTGCTGAGCTAGAATTGATATGCAAACTAGACACAATTAACTCCGGTTTGAATAAGGACTGGGAATGGCTGAGCCATTACAAACATTGACTCTATCTCCCCTTGTAAGTACTCTCACACTTATTATCAAACTGTCTGTACTCGGCTAGCTTGATTATCACTTCAAAAGTTTTTTTTCTCTTAATTAATTGGCCTCTCAGAGTTGGTAAGACAACTCCCACCTGTTTATGCTCTCTGTATGTGTGTGTATATATATCTCCTCAATATATGTTCCATTCTATATGCATCCGAAGAAGTGGGCTGTAGTCCACGAAAGCTTATGCTCTAATAAATTTGTTAGTCTCTAAGGTGCCACAAGTACTCCTGTTCTTCTTTTTGTCAATACTATTCCTCACCCTGAAACCTGACTGAGAAGGATCTAGGATACTGGTAGCCAACAGCTGATGTTGGATATTGTATTCTGCTTGCTTATGTGATACCCACAGATGGAGTGAGGGCTATTTGCAGTGTGAGTCGCCGGGAGCCAGAGTCCCATGAGAGTCTTCATGGATGTGCTGCAGAAGCTTTGGGCCTGCCCCCTGAGTGCGTGCCTTCTGCTTCAGTGAACTATATTGCGTTGGACCAATCTCCTTTGCCCATGCTCAATGCGGCTGACTGGCAGGAAGCCCAGCTGCAAGATATTGGCATTCGTGATACACTACTTGCCAAAAGGGAGGGGCGAAGCCCAGCTGTGGTTGTCCCACCTAACCCGGAGGGTAAACTACTATTGAGAGAATGGACCAAACTAAAACTGATTCAGGGAGTGCTACATCGAGTGACCACAGACCCTTTACAAAAGCAACGAGCACAGCTAGTGCTGCCAAAAGAGTACAGAGCCCTGGCCATGAGGGCCCTGCATGATGACTTTGGACATTTAGGGATGGAGAGGACCCTGGAACTTATTCGTAGTAGGTTCTATTGGCCTCGGATGGCTGAAGATGTTCGCAGGAAATGTGAGACCTGCGCTCGATGTGTTCAAAGGAAAACTCTGCCCACAAGGGCTGCATATCTGAAGAACATCACCAGCAACAAACCTCTGGAGCTGGTATGCATTGATTTCTTGTCTTCAGAAGTAGACAAGAGGAATATTGGGAACATTCTAGTAGTGACTGACCATTATATGCGATATGCGCAGGCATATCCCACACGTGATCAGAGGGCCACCACTGTTGCTCGAGTACTGTGGGAGAAATATTTCTCAGTTTATGGATTTCCAGCCCGGATACACTCGGATCAGGGGCGGGACTTTGAGAGTCATCTCCTGAAGGAGGTGCTGAGGATAGCGGGAATTAAAAAGTCTAGGACAACGCCTTATCACCCGCAAGGTGATCCTCAGCCAGAGAGGTTCAACCGAACCCTATTAGATATGTTGGGGACGTTGCGGCCAGAGCAGAAGGCAACCTGGAGCCAACATGTCGCATTTCTGGTGCACGCCTACAATGCCACAAAGAATGATGCTACAGGAGTCACCCCATATCTCTTAATGTTTGGGCGGGAACCAAAATTACCCATAGACCTGTGCTTTGGTGTATCAGAGGATGGAGATAGCTATGAAACTCATCAGCAATATGTAACCCGACTAAGAGAAAAGCTGTGGGATGCTTATCACTTAGCTACATCTGCGGCTCGGAAGAACGCAGACCGCAACAAACATCGATATGATGCTAGGGTACGTTTGCAAGAACTCCAGCCGGGGGACAGAGTCCTGCTGCGAAATTTGGGTATTACTGGCAAACACAAGATAGCTGACAGGTGGAAGGCAATACCTTACTTGGTGATGGAAAAGCTTGAAGACCTGCCGGTCTACAAGATCAAACCTGAAGATGGTCCAGGGCAGACAAAGACGGTGCATAGAAACCTTTTGCTCCCTGTGGGGGAATTGGTAGACACCCCGTATGATGGGCCACAACAGGGCAACCGGGCGGAACGAAGGTGCTGGACCACAGCTGCCCTCCAACGTGGACAGCCAGCCCCCTGCAGCTAACCTACCCCTATACAGCACATGCGAGAGTGAGTCTGAGGAGGAAGACACAACCATGGTGTATCCTGGGATGGAGACAAGATTTCAGTCTCGATCAGCATCAAAAGAGAGCTCCTCCTCTTCTGCCCTAAACCCCATGGCAGAAGTATTTAGGCCCATTCCTGACACCCCTGGGCCACTGGTGGGACCCCCATGTGATGACACACACAGGTTATTGGACAGTGGAGACATACAGGTGGAGGATGTCCTGGGCATCTTGGACCCTCCATTGTTAGAACTAGAACTGCAGAGGCCTAAGCCAGTAGCCGAGGGGTCCTCAAAGGAAACCTCCCCATCTGTCGTTCAAGAGGCTGTCCCCCCTACCACGGCAACAGAGATTCTCAATAGACGAGACAGGGTAATAAGACCAGTAAAACGGTTGACTTATGATGCACCTGGGGTGACTAGTGAGGAACCAATATGTTTAGCACACAGGCTTGTGGAAGCTAAAGTGGGCTATCTGAGGCCCTTTGGAGAGAACCAGTGAGTTGGTATAATAGGGAGTGTGATTTGTCGGGACGACAAATTCTCGGCTGGGGGGAGAATGTAAGCAGAGTCAGGATGAGCTCTACCCTGACATCTGGTGGTGAATTATGGCGAGTGTGGAAAAGAACTCCAGGGGCTGATCTGGTTTGCATAGGCACACCCACTCGCCTGGCATGAAACAACAGCAACTCAAGGTGGTTACTTTGGCTGGTGTGGGATCCCCAGTTTCTCTGTTATTGGGGCAGGAAGAATAAAGTTTTGTTACCCTGATTCTGTGAATCAAGGCCAATGGAACTGTTGTATGACAGAAGGACTGAGTGAGTCTTTCACCATTACCTAAGTAGCACTTGCTTGACAAGGGGCATGGGTTACAAAACCCAGTGAAGGGGGGAGAGGATGTGAACAGGTATTTATATCTGATGGTATGGGCCCTCTTTGAGGGTTTGAGACACCAATTGCACTACCTCCTCTCTCCACTGTTGAATGTCAGAGCTAACTTTGATTCCATTAGGAGTCTATTTACAGGCTGCTGAGCTGAATTCACTTTGGGCCAATGGTGCACTAGCACTGGGGCTCCCCTACTATGAGCTGAAATCAATAAGAGCTGAAATCACAAAAGAGCTAAAGTTATTATGAGCTGAGATCACTGAGACTGTTAACTAGTGGGGGAGCCTGAAGCTATATTGCTAAGTGGCTGGCGGAGCCGCTAGCAGAGTGGAGCCTCACGGGACGGTTGGAGCTGAGCGACTCACAGGTCGGTGAGCAGGGTGGAGTGGCTGGAGAAGCAGCGAGCAGAGCGGAGCCTTGTGGGAGCGGCCCAAGGAACGGCTGAAGTGGAGCAGAGCT